>NW_019213033.1:38943-46674 GCF_002532875.2 Varroa jacobsoni | reverse complement strand
TAAAAACTCACTATATATATATTCACGTGAAAAGCTGGTCGACTCAGAGATCTGCAAAGAAGCAGCCTTTGGTACTCACGCATTCTGAGACTTACATCCGCCTAATAAACGATACCTAGCTCAAATGTAACAACAGCATGTAACGGCCATCAAACCAAGTTTAGTTAGGTAAAAAATTTTGATACAAAGACTTGAGATATTTGATTTGGATAGGCCGCCGGGAAAAAGGCCACCCAACATAAATAGTGCACTAGTATAGCTAGTGCCAGCTAGAACCAATGAATGAAAAGCGTAGAAATCGTAAAAAACAAAAAGAAACGAAGCAGTTAATCAATACACCTGTTTTCCTCATATATCTGTATCATTACTCCAGCAATGAGTCCCCTAATCTTCGTGACTGGTGGAGCAGGCTTCATTGGAAGTCACTGTATCGTCGAACTCCTTGAGGCTGGCTTCGATGTGGTTGCCGTTGACAATTTTGTCAACGCCATACCTTCAGATGATGGCCAGCAATTGCCAGAGAGTCTTCGACGAGTTGCCAAGATCACTGGTAAGAAACTATTGTTCTCTCAAAATTAAGCATAATAGGGTTATTAGAACAGGTTAAAATTGCCGAGCTGATATGGATGATGTGTAATGGCTTAAGCGCTCAACGATTACCTGCAGGACTTGGAAAGTTCTTTTAACACAGCACTAGTGCAAACCTATACGGTTCTCTGAAAAAAACGAAGTCACAGTCGGGTTTTTTAACTGCCGTTGCACAAATTACATGGAGTAACCTTAATGGAGCCTACGTAACCCTACGAAGCCTCATAACAAATACTTTTCTAAATCGAAAAAATGATCATATCTGCACTATTTTTTGAAAAAAAACATAAATTTTTTGCTGAAGTGGGCCTGTAATTGTATATCGTCCCAAATATTAGGCAAAAGCATGAAATTCGCCGCATGCGACCTCTGCGACGAAAAGAAGCTCGAGGAAATCGTCAGCGCGCACAAATTCGATTGTGTTATTCATTTCGCCGCTCTAAAAGCCGTTGGGCAAAGCTGTATAGAACCCCTCGAATACTACAGGTAACAAGTTAATATGCACCTGTTTTGCGTTTTCTTGTTTACAATATTTTCCAGCTTTTAGTATCGTGGTTTTACTGGTCGCCTTTTGCTGTACCGTGGCTTAAACAACTTCCATTATCAAACGAGTGAAATGCATATTTCTCTTGCGTCTTACCTGATTATCTGAATACTGAGTCTCCGAAGATTTCCGTTACAAACTAATGAACGTGATCTTTTCAGAAATAATATGGGAAGTACCGTTGCTCTACTCAATACAATGAGGCGACACAACATGCGTAATATAATATTTTCGTCATCTGCTACCGTGTACGGAGTTCCGGAGTACCTTCCTGTAGATGAGAAACATCCCACTGGCATGTCGTGCACTAACCCATACGGTACAGTCATATGTAAAGCAATTTCATACCAAGCTACTAAAACCTAAAATGTTATTACGGCGATTAAGTAGCTCAAGCTAGTTGGGCGCTTCAACAAAAGTAAACACTTCAGAAAGGTAGCAATTTTACAACGAATTTTACCAAAAGGCTTTTTATTCAATCTAGGAAAAACTTTTGGGCTGTGCGATATTTTATCTAGGCCGTACGAAATACTTCATCGAGGAGATGTTGAAGGATCTCCACCGTTCTGAGCCCGGCTGGAACATAACCCTTCTGCGGTACTTCAACCCGGTCGGGGCCCATGAATCTGGCCTAATTGGAGAGGATCCTCAAGGCGAACCGAATAATCTTATGCCTTACATTGCACAGGTTGCCGTAGGTCGTCGCGAATCGCTTAAGGTTGGTTGTGGTCTCCATTTTACGTGAAAAGTTGTATCAGTCAGCCTATTAGTACGAAACCAAAAATTACTTGCACAATTACCTTATTAGATTCGTAAGTGCAATGTAGCCACACACCCATTTTCATCTGCTATAAAGTATCCTGCTTTAATCAAGTTGAATGTATATTTTGTTTTTGTGTATTTTATTTAGGTCTTCGGTTCAGATTTTGATACTCCGGATGGTACTGGTGTTCGAGACTATATCCATGTAGTCGATTTAGTTAAAGGCCACGTAGCTGCCCTCGACAAAATTCTCTCTGGCAATCTTAAGGGATTGCGTATCTATAACTTAGGCGCTTCAAAAGGCTACTCCGTTCTCGAAGTGATCAAAACATTTGAAGAAGCGACAAAAGCAAAGGTCCCCTACAGAACCGTCGATCGAAGACAGGGCGACGTCGCGGCGTTGTACGCAGATGCGTCGCTAGCTGCTAAAGAACTTAATTGGAAAGCGGAACTAAGTCTGACGAAAATGTGCGAGGATACCTGGCGTTGGCAACAAATGAATCCCCAGGGATTTGCGACTTCAAAGATTGACAAGAGCGGCCAAAACGGCTTGGCCGACTAAAAAGAAAACCCACCAAACCTTGTCACCAACAAAGGACGAAAGTAAGAGACTACTAGTCATACAACTATGGCTAACTGCTTAGCTGGTTTAATCAATCTCTTAATGCAGAACAGCACAGTAATGCGACCCAAAAAGCGGTGTTGTTATTAGCTACGAAGCTGCTTTTGAGGAGAAGTGAAATACCATAATTGCTCATTAGCTTGATCTAAGAACGGTACCTTTACCTCTTACTGCAGTGAGCATATATTGCTTAATTATTACACACGCTTGTATTAGCAAAGCGTATGGACCCTCGGAAATATGTGAAGGAATATTTAATAGTGGAAAATGATGGTACAACGGAATAATTTTCCTAAGTTTTATACTTTCATTAAAAATTATGGGTATTATGCTGTAGCATACAAGACAAAATTGAGTTTCAAACGGTATGACATCTTCTGACACCACAAATCATTTTAAATCGAAAATGTTTTATCCGGAAAAATATGCCGCGTCCTAGCCCTCTTATTGAAATACACGCGCGAATATATTGTACTTAGTGGCGCGCTAAGTCCGAAAGACTTCTACTTTTCTGTATGAGGCAAGGCCTAACGACGAGGTATCGGGCTTACGACTTTATTAATACGTTTACTGGTATAGAATATTAAATGGGCATTGCAAAAATCTACTGGTCTCATACTGTATTACTTTTGTTCGTATGAAGCATAAATCATAAGGATTGAATAGTGTGCGTTCGATAAGGGTTACATAATGTTAGAAGAGACAGTCGTGTTGTCACTCAATATTGAGGTTTAGACATCGAGTCCTTACGTTTAAGTATCTAGTCTAAAGTTCCTATTAGGTCTGTCTGTGACTTTTTCGAGTGTCGTGGCGGGTGCTAATTAAACTTTAGTGTTTTAATCCATTATATTATTAATAATCTGATAAATCCAGTATGATCAAATTGCAGTACACATAGTGACCTATATTTTTTGACATATATTTACAGTCATGTTTAAATGCAATTTCGTTTTTGCCGGTGATCTTGCTTCACATACATAGAAACTTCCGGAGTGCTGGTAACGTGTAACACACTCTAAATTAGAAGTATTCATATAAATAACGAGTTATCAAACAAAACAGCCATGAGATAGGTCAACGAGCCTCGATTAGTATGAGGATCTCCGATACAACGAGTCTCGATTAGTTCGAGGATCTCCAGTATAACACTAAGTCAAGGGTGATAAAAGCCGTTGGTATAACGACGCATGTTTATAAATTAAAGTTACAAACCGAGGAGAGCTTATACAAACACCTGCAAAAACAAATCTCTTAAGTAATGGATAATGAAATTTACATTAATAATGTTATGATATTACATGATCATAGAAGTTAAGGAAATGTGCATATTATGAACAGAAGTTAAGCAAATGTGCAAATTTCGATGAAAAGCTTACCCACCTTTTTTGTAGTTTTTATATAACTAAATTGTATTTCCTCGATCTTCTCGATTAAACTGTAGACGAGTGTGGATTAGCTGCAGACTGAAACTAGCAAACGGTCTTAACAACAAAGAAAGTCATGTTTCTCTATTGTACATTTTACTTGAATGAATGTCAACATGAAGCTAGTTTCATGTTAGCTAGAAGTCACTTTTGATATTTTATTTTAGGAACCTGCAACATGGACCGCATTTGCGGATAGCAAAAAAACGGGCCTGGCGCTCGATTTGGCTAAACGATTGGCTGCATGACAGTATTAGATGAATATGACAGAACTTCAGCGTTGTATCTTCGAATATTTCTACTGAGATCACTGTGTGTTGCATACTTGAACTTACCTGCAGAACTATTCACGACTGTGGTGTTTCAGCTCTAGTTTCACGTTTTAAACAATACATTCTAGCTATTCTTTTTTTTTGTATTTTCTGGTTCTCGTTCATGGTGTTGCGTTATGAGTTCCGACCAACAAATTACTAAGTTATTTTAACATTAAAGCTAACTATTTTGCCATATCTACACTTTTCAACGAGAAATTTTGTTCCATTAAATGACACACTTAGATTATCTCTAAATAGCCCAATCTTTTCTACTTTTGAAGTTAAAGGTGTGATATCTGGTGTGATACCTCTTCAATCTGGATTGAATTTATACTCTAAACGAAGGTTACAACCTAGCTAGTAATAAATATCATTAAAGATAAAAATAAGATCTGTCTTGTCCTTTTCTCATTATATTATCACTATTGCAATTAATTCCGCATGAATTTCAAGCTCTCTCTTTAACCAGCGCTTTTGCTCTCACTTTTTTAGAGGCAAAGGAATCCTTTACATACAGATTTTCAGAAAATCGACACAGGAACGTCTACATTTAACAGTAGCAGCATCATCATCGTTATATTGAATGTGAAAGTTCACTCTTCTTTTCCTATCGGCATATGATTGATTCAGTCAAGATAAACAACATTGGTAGGCTACAAGAAATACATTTTCGTAATAGTTATTCTAATTCGTATTGTAATTTCTACCCTCATTTCTCCTATTTAAATATATATAAATATAAATTCAACTAATCACAGACATGCTCCACTGTACACTTAACACCTTCCCAGCAACAAGAACTTTAGATATTTATTGTATCATATTGAAAAATATTGGATTACCTTAGTGGTCTATGCGACTTCGTACATATGCAGTGCGTTTTTTGCGACGATCGAATCGATTTCATCAACAACAACAATCTTTCAAGTGAAACCTCTTTAATCATAACTAAAGCAATTCTAAACCATAAAACTACGGTTCGACTGTTTTTCGACATTTCGCATATGAGTAAGCAGGTTCGCTACAAACGCCATAGACGTGTTATGCAGGTGCAGATACCAGTGATCAGTTAGACAGCTAACAGACTGAAGGGCGGTTGGGAGACATGAAGACAAACCTATTTAACAGCTATTTAGATCAGTCATCTTCTCCGTTCGCCTTTTTGGGTCCGCTGCTTCTCTTTCTCTTTCCGTTCGAGCTCCTTTCTTCTCAGTGTTTCCCGGTCGAGCTTGTCCTTTGCCTACGCTCATTTGAATAACAAACATTTAGTGCAAAATAAACAAAGCTTTGGACTGAGATAATACAACAACATTGACTACCAGCCAGCCAGCCGCTCACTGTAGTGACTAGAATATTTTTTTTAACTTCTTTAAACGTCTGTTTTTCTCAAAGTTGGCTTTTATATGGTGTGTACATGTAGAGCAAAAAAACACAAACGCATGCTCTCGCAAATTGGCATCAGTAAAATATGTCAGCTTTCAGTCAGTAATGAGGTCAACGAAATTGATATTAGCTGACTATAACGTTACCCTCTTAGCTTCCGATTCCTGTTTGCTCTTTTCTCTCTTGAGTTTCTCGGCTTCGAACACAGCCTGTGCATTGGTGTTCTTCATCATGAGGAGGTCTTCCATCGCAGGAGGTCCCTTGCGTTTTGCAGAGGGCGCCGAAAGATCGACTTTCTTGCCGCTTGCCTGCTCCTTCAAATCTCCCTCCTCTGAAGGATAAGGATAAAAAAATTAATTACCACCGAATTGAACTCTTTTTACTATTATTATTATACCGGTTATCATATTATGATATATACCAGTTATTATTATGATTATTATACCCGTTAATAGTAGTAGCTCGAAATTAATTAATGCAATTAACACGTTTTCTACAGCCACTTCCAATTGGGTTTTTTGCAATCGTTCAGATGTACTTATAGCAACCTAGATATTTTTTTATTAGATAAACGCTAAATTACTTATAGAAAAAAAGAGCAAAATAATCAGTCTCAATAAAGTTGCTAATTTATCAGTGCCTTGTTACACAGTCTATCATCGAGTTGAGCTTATTGCACCTGTTAAATCTAAAAACTAATGCAAATTATTTTGAATAGGGCTATTTACAACAAGGCAAAGCAGATCTCACTAATGACACTTTCGCCGGTGGGATCAAGATCATCCACCTCGACTTCCACCTGCCCATACTGGTTGAGAATAGAGGACTTCAATTGTTTTACTTTATCGTCCTCTGACGATGCTCCGACCTGCAACAACAAGTATAGCTCAAAAGTTCGCTGCTTGCTAAATCCTGGGTAGCTCATCTGTATATACACCTATTCTAAGAGTACTTTGGTAATGAGATTTTAAAGTAAAAAGAATGTCATGAACTTTTTCTCAGGCTTTTTTCTATTCATCTATAGTTAAGTCGTGGATATGATAAAAGGCTTCCATTTACTCATCAACAATTGAGTTATTATATAAACGTTTACGTTACCAGACAATAAATTGAAAACGATAAATTAAAAAAATCAGAAGATTCTACCAATTCAGATTGCTTAACATATCCGTTTGTTTTTTCTGCGTTTCAATAAGCACCTTTTTCCTTCCAGCAGATTCGGCAGCTTTTGCTGTTTGCAGTGAGAAAAGTGATCTCACTTGGTCCTCAAAAGCCATTCCAGCCCCGGCAGCGGACTGAACTACTGGATCAGAGTCGTTAGTTCCTACATTTCAACAGGATAAATACGACAAGTCAAGTATTTACAGAACCCTAAAATTTAAAATCGGCTCCGCGAGCGACGCTCGATTAGTAAAGCCAAAAACGATTTAGCTCTGACTTACTTAGCTCTACTCATACCAGCTACGTTTGATTACATTATACGTAATTTGATTCCTTATTATACAACGGAGTACCAGATCTGATGTTTAATAGGTCAAATATGCACCTTCAGTAGTTGTCCGGGAAAATTTGCTGATAATCTCGTCGGTTTTCGAGCTCACCATTGAGGTGTCCTGACACGCATCGGAAAGAATACCTGCAATCCAATATGAGGACGGTATATAAATCGATATGGAGTCATGGCCTAGTGTAAAGTTTAGTAGTTTAGTTATACAGCTTCCGTACCGAACATTTGCAGAAAAACAGTAATTTAAAATTAAAGTTAATTGGGCAAAATAAATTGATGAATAACCCAGTTTTCTCAAATCGAGCACAATTTCTCATGCGATTACATTTTTAAATTAGTATTTCTAAATAGTACCCCCATGTTTTTGTCGAGCATGTGACAATTTTCTGTATTTCTTGCTATTGATTTCATTTGGTGAAGCAATGGCTAGCTTTAATTATTGTTACAATACTATGCAATTCTAATTTAAATGCCATACTAACGGTCTTTGCACAGACAATTCATTGCTGTCCTTAGCAAAGTGAAGATAAAAGTATAAAACCAGCCTCGTTCTCCGAAGGCTATCTTCTTCCAAAAAACATGGTCAT
>NW_019213033.1:37304-38843 GCF_002532875.2 Varroa jacobsoni | reverse complement strand
ATACAGTTGAATTGTGTGAACATGCTTAAAAACAAACCCGAGTGCTTATTTTTTATTCCCTATACCGCCGGCCTTCTCAGTTATTCTTTCGCTTCTTTAAAATAAACTTGAGCACTTTAATCTTACCCGCGGTAACCTACCCTCTATAGCTTCAAATTTTTGTTCACGACTTTCGTCTCCCTCGAGGATTCCGTGGATATAACTGGTAAACACGTCAGTATCCACTTTCAGCGAAGCCAGCTGGGTGCACAGCCACTGTTCGAAATTGGACATTTTGTTTTCGTGTTAAGGCCACTACAATTACAAAGCCAATAACAATTTGTAATTTTCAGACAAACCCGAGCCAAAAGTCTGAACTTCGGCTTCCGTAGAAGAACGTGCGTCTTCCAATGAAACTGCAGAGCAAAAAAGCGTGCTGATTGCACCAACGCTTTCGTATTGATGGCGTTATTGTCAAGGATGCTCCACCGATGTGGTGAGCATCCGATGTGTTCGTCTGTCAGAACATGACCACTACGATTATTGCCTCGTGCTCGTGTCAGGGTGCAGCAAAACGCGCAGGGCGCGTGCAGCCCCGGTAGGTACAGCGAAACGGTGGAGAACAAAAATGGAAAATGGCGCCACCTAGGCAGAATTTTCGTCTAGCAGACGATGCGAATATTTCGAATTGTCACTGTGAAAATTTTCAATTATTTCAGGCCGTTTTCGTCGCATAAATTTCTTACTAATTTTATTAACACTAGCAATGGGGAGTTCTGATAAGATGTTGTTTACCTATGAAACATATTCTGTGAGTAAATTGTTGACAGTGACCTTTCAGTCACTGTAAAGGCTGGTTGCTTCTAACAATGATTGGCCAGCCCTTGACCAATGAGAAGCGTTCGTTTCTCACCTGCAAAACGCCCAGGGTTGCCGTTGGTGCGAACTCGTCTCCTGGTACGCTTCGTATGCCGCCAAAGGTCAACGCACTTCGAAAAGGTGTGAGTTTTTTCATTCTCTTTTGTTGAAAGCCAAAGTGGCTGAATGACGGCAGTTCGGTAGGGGGCCGGTTGTGATCGAATGTTTTTGCAGTTGATGCTGCAGAATGAGTGAGAGACAAAGAGAGAGAAATGGGCGAGGATGACGATGAAGCCGAGCACATGCGCTCGCCTGAGTTTGACAGGATCACAATATAAATAGGGTATCGTTGATACCACAGAACATCCATTGCAGTGGAGAGAGTGTGTAATATAATTGTCAGATGTGCGAGGTTGGACCACAATAAAATTGCTACAGCGGTCAGGACTGTCTCACATATGCCATTCCCTGCGTTAACATCTGTTGCTTAGGAGATTTCGGCAGTGGTCGTTGACTCTCTTCTTTGTATTACTGCAACCTGTTTAATTTTAGCTGACTGAGGAAAACCGTTTACGTTCGTAAATAAACTTGTTTGACCTTGTTTCGTGTCATAATGCTTAACTATTAATCAGTATACCACGTTTACAACCTAACAAATGTATTTAAATAAAGTTTACAACCTAACAAATGTATTTAAATAAA
>NW_019213033.1:11112-36863 GCF_002532875.2 Varroa jacobsoni | reverse complement strand
CACATTATTATTATTGTGTAATTTATCAGTATACGTCGCAGAACAGTTCCGCCGTTTCTTTCAATGAAGTTATACCTGTATGGTGTTTTTGGAGCAGCAATTATACGGAGTTATTGCATTCTCTATAATATACAACAATATATTAATGAAGTCAACCGCATCGACGACAAAGTTATAGCTATATTAGTTGAAGCAAATTCGATAGGATTTCTATATTTAGTATAGTGTGAGATTGCCAATGGAAGATAGCAATTATAGATAAAAAACACAATGCTGCGGTATACTTGTCAATTTATCTTGAAGCTACATGACCTTATTGTGTCTGCGCGTATATATGTAAGCATTTGTTATTATCTCGTTGTTCTCTAGTAGTTTGCTGTATAGAACATATGATCATACAATCTTTCCTCCGGCTTTAACGCTTGTGTTACGTTGGTTTCGCGCCAAGCCTCCGGTTCAAATCGTACCACGGTGTGGTACGAAAGGGCCGGACTTTAGCTGTGACCACGTGGTACGTTTTGGCTGCGGAGACTCGCAGGAGGCTCGTCTGGTCCATCTCGGTAAGTGAGATTCCGTGGTATCCATCCATATTGCCCCCGTATAGCTGGGCTACGAAGCTCGCTCTTGCGAGAGCAGGTGCGTGACGGATACCAGCTTTAATTATCCCTCGAATTCGTGAACTCGGTTATCCCTGAGAAGTGAGCATGAACCTGGGAGCGGATCAAGTTGGACTGACAAGTCTACTGGCCTGGCTGGTCCCACCGAGTATCTCTACCGGAGAAGAGCTCATCTCGCTGGTTGATCTTCGAAGGCCACTGGTAGCAGCGGTAGCAGTAGTATCAGCGGAAGGCAACCACTGCTTAGCAACAGTGGCTGCCCTGCCGTCGTATAGGGAAGTTAGCAAAGCAGTTCAACCAGTTACTACTATACGATATTTAGAACAGTAACGATACCAAGCAGTTACTGCCTGCCGGAGTTTGTCCAGCACTAGCAGCTGCATAAGTCTATGGTCGTCCATACTCGTGTGCTGTCGAAGTAGCTGAAATAAGCAGTGTTGTGCGGCACGGCGGTGTGACCCTCCTTCAGTTGTGGCCAGCGGCTGGTAGCGGCAAGGCTCGTGTCCAGCTGGTCGGTTCGCCTAAACCCGAGTGTTGGAAGCCTCAATACTTCACCAGTGGTTTACGACTGCAAAGGACAAAAAATCATTCAAAGTGTCCGTGCTTGAGCTCTGTGCCTCAGTGGCTCTGACGGTCTGTCGCTTTGTTTGTCTTCTGTCAGGTTCTGTTTCTCCTCATTTCCGCTGCTTACATAACCCGTATCTACCTGGTGATGGGCATCAATTGGAATTGACGGAATACGACTGCGCCAGTCGGCGTCCAGTGAACCAGCCGGAGACGATTCGTTCGTGAATCGCCGAGATCGAAACGAGCATCCGTGCTGTGCTGTGGAATAAGTCTACCTGCAAAGCGGTCGCCTTGGACTCGCGCGACAACTCCTCATAGCCCGCCGCTCTCCGTAGCCCCCACTACGACCACAGTGTCACTGCCGCTGTTCAACTAGAGAGAAGACTCACCGATGGACTCGCGAGCGAACGGAGCTGACTCGAGTCGATCCTCGGCCGCGGTTTTCCTGGATAGCCTTGCTGGCGGGCCCGTCCTGTTTGGTCTTTTTCCGCCGACCTTCGTATCAGCAGCAGCTGCTGATGGCTGAAAGCTTTCGTCGGTTCGGCCAGGCCGATGTAGTCGTGATTGTTTGCCGCCGTAGTGCTTTCATTGCGACATAAAACCGTGCCTCTTTCCACCGACCAATACATTCGGTGACGGCAGTCGGTTATAACGGGGGGGGGGGGGTGTAGGTGGATAGAGATTACCCTGTCGTCCAATATTGTAGAAGTACTTAAAGGCCTTAATAACAACGTACCCGTACTAGCAAATGTGTTTCTACTCATCCTGCCTGTCTGTTTGTTCGTATGTGGGTTAATGGGTGCCTTCAGTCAAGTCAGTATTACGACGATGATCGTGGTCATTCCCGCTTACAAAACCGCCATCTGGTATCTCTTCACTCCTGATTATTCCTATATTTCCTTGTCTAATAAACACCTGCTACTGCTGCTACGTACGCTAGACCGAGACAGTCTTCTATGCAACATTCGATATTAAATTCACCTATCAATCAGCCCTTTTGTTGTCAATCGGATTTAACAGTTGACTGTATCTTTTTTTGCTGCCATTGTTGTCCGTGCCTCGTCTGTCACTCTCCTATTCCCTTTCCTTTCGGCCCGTTGGGTATTTGTTGCCAGTGTCCATTCGTCGTTTGTGCGAGTGTCTCTCTCATTCTACGCGGGTGAGTGACGGGACAGGTACGGTGGGCTTCGTAGGTAGACGGCGATTGCTGTCGCCGCAATTGTTGACGCTTGACGCTTCGTCTGCTACACTGGCACTCTTTGCAGCCAGAACGCGCAGATGGCGCCGGCGCCAGTAACAGTAATGGCCGAAATGGCAACCATCCGCAATGAGCAGGCGGCAGCGTCTTCGTCGCACGGCGGCTGTTTGCTTCGCAGCTTTAGCGATGCTACAACGCGTTTCAGCATCGTCTCCGCCACCGCTGATATGGCTGTCACTGCTGTAACCTGCGACGAAGCAAGACGATATGGTGATAATACTGTTGTGTACCACTGTTGAACTACGTATAGTTACGCGGAGTGACAGGCCTTGCATAGATGATAACCAATTTGATTGTCAGCTAATAAGATGGTGGTATTCAAGGATTACAAGCGGCTGTAAATAACAGGGATCTAATAAATTGAATTTGTCGCTGCATCAGCCACGGCCGATCGCGGTTATTATTATCATCGCGGTAACTGCTTAGCCTAGCACGGTTATCGTTACTGAAGCTGTGGTCATCGGCGTTTCGTTAGACCTTGCCTTAGGAAAAAAAGCGCTATGCAGAACACTCATCGCCGCTAGGAGTTTGAGAACTCCTAACGCTAACATCGTGATTGTCTGTAGGATGGATGGGCTATGCTCACGCCTGCCATCATCTATGCTGGCCCAACGTTAACCGTGCTTCTTATCAGAGCGGCTGCATCACTTAAGCGAAGGTCGCTTGTAATCGCTGCGAAACCAAATACAACCCGCGCAGAAGTGACCGGCAGCAAACTTTTAGATAGATATATAGGCTAATTCGTCGAAACAGATCCTGCCTTTGAGGTGTCAGCTCAGTATGTGTTTTCTGTCTGGTCGCTGTCTAGAAGTGTTACCGCATGAGAGGCAAAAGTGCCAGGCAGAATAGGAAAAGCAATGGGGCCGACCGGAAGCCACTGTTTCGGTAGGCAAAAGAACCTGGACATTTTAAGATTCACGGAGAGTAACCCGAATGCAAACTCACCACTTCTACAACTTTTATATGTCCAGAGAACACGCACAGACATTGGACTGCAAGGCACTAATCTAATTGACTGATTGGCTCATTGCGTGGTGGCAGCAGCACGCAATTTCAATAGCAGCGCTAAGGATCACGTTGTTTTCGGAGACTTTACGGGCCGAATACGGGCCCTTCAGTGAGCGGCCAGAAGAGTTGAGTGTGAGTGTCTAGTGTGAGTGTCTGGGAGTTTTATGTACAGATGAAGTTTAGCCTGCGTGCGTGTATGTATGAAGATTTGAAAATTAAGTAAATGGGACGTGGTATTAGGCTTTAGGCTTGAAGCTCGGCACAACCTATCGTTTTCTGTTACATAAAAATGCACAGTACCTACTTACTGCAAGAAGTGCTTATGGGTGGTTTTATATGGTTAGTTTTGTCCTGCGTTGGTCGGACGGTTGGTGCGTTCTTGGCCTTTGCTTTACCGTCATCAGCCTACCGATAAAGGCAAACATCGAGCCGTGGTGGTGCTTGTTGAGCGTTTGTTTAGTGGTTCGTGTACGCCAATCGGGGCACCTTATCTGACCAAAACCGCCCGCCCGCCCGCCCGCTTGCTGTGCGTTTGAAGGAGATCGAATGAGGTTATATGTACCTGTCCCTATGTGGCCTATGTATAAGGCCGGGCGCCATCTAGGCACGGATAGACACTAGGTTCGTAACAAGTGTCAACCTCTTGCAGTATATTCTTATTATATAATAATTTGGCGACAAAGTTCATACACAACTTAGACGCCGTTGTCATTCTTCGTAAAACTGAGACCTGTCATTGATATAGCAGAACCATTTTCTGCTGTTTGTTAGAATCAGAAGGAGCAAATCTACATAGTTGATGGAGACGTTGTTTTGACTTGATCGATAAAAAACTAGCTCAATAAAAGGTGCAATTGCCTTTATGCTAAGTACAAGTGATATGATGCTGCGTACATAGATCTATTTGCTGTTACTAGAATCACCGTTTAAAAAGTAGGAAGCAATTGCCAACTTCTCCGCAGATCCGATCCGCCAGACTACGCAAGGTTCTTTGTACGTTATGCCGACTAAAATTATGCCAGCGATTATGCGAGGAATCCGCGTGACACCCTGAGGCGTAGATGGCCCGAATGTTATGAATCGCTGGGCAGGAGGATCGGCCTTACTGTTAATGCCGCCTCACTACCTGTAGTGTCGCAGCTAATATTCACAATGTTATCGTGATCTCTCCTCGACTCTTTATTTTCATTTCTTTTTTAAGAATGCTCACTTGGGAAGGCCGCATTGAGTTCAAGGGGGCATCGCATTGACCGCATCTGTGTCAAGATAGACCTTCACATATATCTCGCGTGTGTATTTGCGTGCCAAAATGAAACCGCCATCGGCTTATACAGTTCGGAAGTAATAGCTATTCCCGTGATAGACAAATAATTGATTGACAGATTGCGAAAAAGACGTAGAGTAAGGCTTAGCAAACGAGCTACTCTCTGGTATTACTAAAAATGCCAAACGCGATGCCGTTGTTCCGTTACGATTCTGTTTTTTTTCTTCTATCTGTTTGCTCTGGGTGACAGACGCAGGTTTTGCTTCGCTTTTTTGTGCTGTATCCGCAGCAAACATGCCCATGCGTCTAAATGAGTGTACTCACAATTGTGAGTAATGAAGTAAAATTGAGAATTATTACTATTAATATATATTGTTTTTTTTTTTTTTATTACGTTTCTATTCTCACTTTTTGTATTCTCTCCTTGTGTTGTCATGTCGTCGGATGTTTTTCGCTCGTCTTTCCTGATACTGATCTACGTATGTGTGCGCCATGTGCATTGTGTACTGTGCTCTCAACTTTGACTGCGACAATTCTTGTTAATGGTTGCCACTCGACGATGCCAACGACAACAACGCGACGACAAAAATAATTACTATTACAGGTGCGTGGAGCAGGTGTGTTGAGGGAGGATCGGCAGGTGGAGGCGTCGGCGAGGAAGGAGTCAGGAGTGGTAGGCCTGCCGCAGGAGTGAGGTTGAAGAGAAGTTGGTTGAAGTTGGTTGACGGATAGTACAAGGAGATTAAGGAAACGTGAGTGACGAAAGGAACGAGAGGGGAAAGCGACGACGAGGTTTTAAAGAGCACCTGAAAACAGCGTGTAGATAGTTGAAGTGTGTGTTAAAGTAGGAGCATCCGTTTACGGGTGCGGTTGTAGCTCTTGCATTCGATGGTTGCGTAATCAGAAGTAAGAAAGAAAAGCAACAAGAGCAAGAGGAAAAGCCGAAAAAAGGGCCTGGACGCTGGTTCGTTGTCCGAACGAACTTAGAAGTGAAAGGTGCTGGAAGGTACTTGGGAATTGTTATTCATTGTTACCAGCTTTTCAACTCAGTCTGAGAACGGTATAGTTTTGAGTGAGCAACTGACAACGTCACGTGGCGTTGCGAGGCGAAAAAACAGCAATAGACGGCCAAAACCACGGTTGCAACGGGGGAAAAAAGCGGATACTTGCGCGGATAGTGGAAACCTAGCACAACGGGAAGGGAGTGCACCGTCCAATATCGCGAAGAAAAAGACAACGGTTATATTATCGTTATAATATCGTAGAAAAAAGATACATAATGAGCGGAGGCAGTGAGTGCTATAGGTGCCACCGTACGGGTCACTTCGCCAGGGAGTGCTCAATGCCAGATGAAGGCGAACGCTCCCGAGGCCCTCGTGGAGGTGGAAGGGGTGGTCGTGGGGGTGGTGGACGAGGAGGCTTCCGCGGCGGGTTCCGCGAAAAGTGCTACAAATGCAACCGGCTGGGCCACTTTGCCAGGGACTGCAAGGAAACCGAGGACCGCTGTTATCGTTGCAACGGTACAGGACACATCGCTAAAGATTGCCAGCAAGGTGAGTATATTAGAAGCAGAAGCGAATTAATTTGGTGTATGCATCTAGCCAAGTTTTACGAACGCCTAGAGCCAGACCAACGTCTCAGCATACGTGGACATTGTTTTACATACCCCGATCTCTTATCGTCTAATTTGTACAATTACTAGCGAATTTATGATTTTCTGATCTGTTAAAATTGATGAGATGAGTGAAGATTGATATCTCGCATCAACATGACGGTGCAATTCTTTGTTATCGGCGCGGAATTCACTCTATCAAAATTCATCTGGTATGGCTTGGTATCAGTGAATGATCGTTTTGAATTCAAAGTGTCTTTTTTCTATCACGTTCTAATTCATTGGAAAGTATGGTTAAGCAGAGTTAATACTGTTTTTTTTAACTTAAGAAGCATGTGATTTACATTGGCTTCCGTGGCCTGTACATAGATTTAAATTTGAGTGACACCGCATTATAGGTAATGAGCCCATTACAGTTTATTGCCGCCAACATCTTCTACGTCCTTCACAATGCTAAAATATGTTTTTATGTGAATTCCTTACCATAAAGGATTCTACATGCATATACACTCTACGCCAAAATGTTGGTCTTCTCAACGAAGTTAAGACATACTTATATGAGCATCTTGGCCGATGCTTGCTATCACATCGTGTCACCTACCAGATGTCTGTATAATGACACTGATATTAGACAATAATTGCATTAGACCCAAGCATGTCATATACACACACGTACAGTACATAGAACTTTATGATTACTGTAAAAAGTACGTGCATATATCTAAAGAAATAACGACACAAATGGGCGACTAAACACGAGAATCACTTGTGCCCCTATCACGGCCTATGGTGTGACGTTGATGCTGTTGTTAATACATTTACTTGGGGTCGTTCCAATCTCGTCTGCCTTAAGTGCCGCCATCAGCTGCCTGCTATAGGTCTAGTCAAAGCAGCAAACTTGAATGGCCAATAGGAGCAGTACTAATAATGGTAGAACTCCCTGTAGCTTGGTATATCTTTGTTTTGTAGCGCGTGTGCAGCGATCTGGACGGCCCCTACGACAACAGCAGTCATAGTTAGATTCACCATCTGTTTATTATTGGCGCCAAATTGTGCACGCGTATTCGGCAGCGTGTTCACTATTCTACCGCGGCCACCCGTAATGACACCTCAATGACGATCTTGGTGTGGGGTCATTTTGTGTGCTGCTCTCGCGGAAGCCGCCGCCGCCACCGCTACCACTATCACTTTGTTAAAGCATCTTTATTACGTAAAAAACTCTTTGACGCAAAAAACGTAAATCTCATAATGCTTTAGTACTTGCATGGCAATGTGTATATATCAATGTTTGTGCATATACATGCGTCTGTATGGACTAAAAGGGTTCCATCTCTTTCTAGCAGTTGAAGAAACAACAGAATCGAAGATTGTGGTACGCCGTTATCGCCAGTAGCAACTTTAAAAACAATCAAATCTAGCGCTGTAGCCTTTAAGCGTGGTGTTTGGTGTCTGTGCGCGTGTGAGCGTTCGAGAGCGACTACTTCTGCCACCAGCGCTTACCATGTCACCGTTATCACTAGTAGCACCAAAGCGTTGCTCTATATCGCGCTGCAACATACATTATACACTTTACGGTACATAATGACTGGTTAAGTGAAAACAGCAATTAAAAATTGATCCGGCTTTCGACTGTCAATCACATGAAAAGCAATATTTCTGATCTAGTGTCCGCATTGGCCGTCCCTCCCTTAATGTCAGCTGTCACAAACAACCTCCACTGTCACAAACAACGCCACTATAATTACTATTTGTTCTCACAGGTCTAGCCCAGTACTATGTGGCTCTTTTTCGCTTCTCATTCTCTCCCGGTATAAATGCGCAGTTTTGCCGCTTGTTTCCTGTTCATTCATTTACTACCAATTTGTTCGTTTGTTGAGATTAGGTGTCATTTCGGTCTGTTCGTCTATAAATAACCGAAAAAAGAAAACAAAGTCTTGAATTAGACTTCGTCCAAATAAGATTAAGCACTGAATAGCTCTTACGCCCAGCCTAAAATGTCCGATGGGCAGTAAGGGGAGTGAATATTTTGTTGTGTTGTCATTAGTTAACTTCACGCGTTCTCACGAGCATGTCTTAACAACTGGTTACTTGCACATCTTCGATAAGGGAAAACCTAGCCTGTTCATGTTTTTCGATCCGTTCTTATCTCCCTTATATATACATTAACATGTTCGCCAATACGTGACGAGTACAAGTCTTATCTACAACCTATAAATTTATAGTTGCCGGGAGAACCGTAGTAGTAGTTGATAATATGCAATACAAACGGGCATGCAGAAAACCGTCAGTGAAAACTCACCATATGATGCAGACGTTTTCGTCTGTAAACATAGTAATGTAGCTATATTGCAGACAGCTGTGCAGCTTGGAATAAAAGCTAGTGTTTCCACAAATGTTGTTGTTGTTGGTTTATTCTGCTGTGTAACACATACGCATGCACAGCGCTTCTAGCAGGTCTGACTCTGGTATAGCAGTATGCAATGGTGGTACCACGCATCCTGGGTATCTGGGTTCGTTATTTGTTCTAATTATTCATTGTTATTGTTTTTGTTAGCTTAGCAGCGGTTGCGGCTGGCCTTGTCTTGCGACAGCAGCGTGCTTGAATTTGACCGTATGACAAAGGCGCAAAAGTCAGCAGCCTAAGAAGCAGTAGCAGCATTCACGTTTTTTTGGTACATTATTACTGAATCAATATTTTCCTCGATTACTACATCGTTCTGAAAGTGTATATTCAGAATTATACAATGCTGCACTCAAATGTATATGCCTGTTGTGTGTGCGTATCTGTTATTCTTTGCATTACATTACGCAACTCCATATTTTAAAAACTTCTAATCATAGATCTCTTAGTTTCCCGGGGAGCTGTGCAGAATTCTGTTCCCATCGTATATCCCGCCATGCTATATCAACTTTCCTGGCAGGAATTGTCTTGCCCGTAACCTAAACCCTCTATTTGGGAGCGAACCAAACGACTTATCAAATGAGTGGCCAGTTAGACACCGGCTAGTAGATTTGCTAGTCAAAGGTTACAAGCGATTATTGCCTAGGTCCTGTTCTCCAAATCATTGTTGTTGTCCTTGTTGGGTCGTTCTAAGCTTTTCCTGCAGAAACAGTCACCGCACAAGCAGCGGCAAAAAAAGCTAAGATGCAAGCTTTGAGGATTACGCGGATGTTGTATGTGTGGGCGTATCTATTTATGGATGGTACTAGGGACAGCGGAATGTAGAGCCGTAACAAAGCGAAGGATGACTTGTATACGTACATAACCGATAGCTTAGAGAGCTATGGTAAGCAGTCTGAAGAGTACAACGGCTCGCGGGTTCATACCTGACACTTCGATAGCGTCCACTGCTTCTGTACTCCTCTATGGAGCCACTGCGGACTCTGCTCGAATTCATAGTTGTATGAAGCAGAGCTTGTGTGACGGGGTGACGCACGGAAAAAAGAACCACCATGGTATGCAGCTGAATAAAACATGGCCGAAAATAGTGCCCATTTTACTCAAGGCTCGAGCTTTTATTGATTGTTGGTTTTGGTGGAACCGCTGCTGCCTTTCCGCTGATGTCGCCAGCCCTGTCGCCTCAAGCTAACTAGAGCTGCTATTGCCGCTTGGATTTTTGAATCTGGCTTATCCAACGAATGGTGTATGTCCAACGGTTGCCAACTATGCCTCTCTTAACCTCTAGTTTTTATGAAGTAACCTCTTTCATGTCGTATTAAAAGGAATATTCGTGTGGCAGCTAACGCTGCTTCGTCCTAAATAAATAAACCGGTGTTAAATTTTTTAAGCGGATACAGATTCAGTTCATATAATTCGTCTATTGCAGAGATATAAATATTTATATTTATTATTACTCAATTATCCACTGCTATTGAACACTAAGCCTTCGGGTAAACCGTCATTGCGCTGATTTTTTGCTTGCTTCTTCTTGGCAACGTTGTCGTGTGCTAAAGCAAATCCCGAGTTACTATCCGTTCAGATAGAACAACTCGTTAAGATTTTTTTTTATAAATATCAATTTCGCAATCGGTTTCCGCCATCGGTCGCGGTGCTGAAAAGAAGGTGTTCGTGGGTAATTGGCTGGCACCTACAGGCAAGTCCGTGAAACAAGTACCTGTTTATTTGTAGACCACATGAATGTTTATGATAAATTACTTTATGATCATAGGTGACTTTTTTGGAACATGACTTACATTCTGGCATCTTTCCATTGCCGCTACACATAGCTGCTTCTCGCGGTTATTTAAAGTGGGTACCGACGAACAGCTGTAGGATGCCTATTGGCTGGTATATGATATAATACTTTAGTTCTGAGATCCATCAATGGTACGGGAGTAACGTGCTTGCCTGCTAAAATTAAAAACACGTCATTTTTCTCATTCGAAACCGGCTGTAGGCATATTTTGCTTTGCAAGCTGGAAGCTGCCAGCCTCCTGAAGCAATGTTTAACGACAGCATGGGACGTGTAACGTTGTAGTAATGTTTTTAACTGTTGTTAAGCAAAAAAGGAAGAGCATATAAGAAAACCGGTATTCTCGGCCCATCCGAGGTTAGAGACTCGATATTTAAGATTTAATCGATGTTTGCTTGTCACCTTATAGTCCAATAAAAGCATTTCCTCGCATGTAGGGTACGGTATTTTTTAAAAAGTCTATTTTTGCTGATCTTTGATCCTGCTAACTTTGTATTACTAATGAATCCGTGTTGTTTGGTGTTCGTAATATCCAACAACTTTCTGTGCTGCTGCAAAAGTACTTAAGATCATAAAGTGTGTATTCAAGCGGGTGACTTTAATGTTTATTGTTGTGCTTTAGAAGGTAAGAGCTATTCTCCTATTTTGTATATAGAATAATGCTGAAACAGAAGAAGTTACTTTTTTCATAAAGGCATAGGCAAATCAGTTAAATTGAGTGAACAGTTTTTGGTGGTCGTTACATACCGAATGGCTTTGCGGTGATATATTCTCCTTTTCCTTTTCCCGTATGAAAGCCCGTATGAAAAAGCGTAGGCTTTTGCTGCAGCGGAAATTGGGCGAGGACAGCAATACTGGTGCTGGCTTCGGTTTAGTCTTAGGTGCATTTCTAGGAATCCATCTGCTTGCGGTTGCCTCGCCGGTTATTATCGCTGGCGCCATTGCTGTCAGCAAAGACGATGAGTAAATCATTTATTTCAATCCTGCCTCGATCCTCTCCCCATTAGATGCACCGGAGTCTGTACGTCAGTATGATACAGCCTTACGGTACCATAACGCCATAGCGGAAATTAGTGCGTCGTCAGCTCTAACCGCAGTGACGTTCTCGGCTACGTCAACAGTCCGACGTAACACTCCCTCGCATTACATCTTACTTTCCCTGTTATTGGTGCTACTGCCGATTTCTTACAGTCCTCCTGAGATAGTAGAAATATCGAATCGAAAAGCACTACGAAAGGCCTGTTGGTGGCTTTTCCTGGGCGCAACACCAGCAGTAGCTTTTTGATCGTTGTGGCCGTAATTCTGCGTGGATTTGCTGAAATGAAGCGTAGGACGACTATAGGAATGAAGTCGCGGGCGGCAAAGAGACGGTAAGTTGGAGCGAACCCTCTGTGGTAGTGCGTCCTGTCAACGGCAAAAGTGCAGAGATAGTAAAGAAAGGGAGCCGTAGAAAGTAGGCGGAGAAGGGAACACGGAAGAGAGCAACGAGAATCTTTTTTCTGAGAGGATTCTTTCTCAATAGTACTCTTTCGTTTTTGTACTTAACCTGCGTGGTTTTTATCATTCACTTCTTGCTGGCCGGCAGCGTGACGGATGAATACATCTTGAGCGTGTCGTGGTTTACTGCTGCTTTTGTTGATGTGTATGTAAGTCGGGTCTGTTAATACCTGTCGCAATACCTGTTGCTTAGTTCCTTTTCGTCTATTTGTTTGCCAAGGGTCCATCCATTCGACGGTGGTGGCTTTGACTGGTCGGATCTGGCGGCAGCCCACAGCTGCAGTAAATCTGACGTCTTCCTGTCAGTTAACAATCGATTGCTGATGCCGCCAAAAGAGATGGCGCC
The DNA here is from genome assembly GCF_002532875.2 of Varroa jacobsoni. Taxonomy (NCBI): domain Eukaryota; kingdom Metazoa; phylum Arthropoda; class Arachnida; order Mesostigmata; family Varroidae; genus Varroa; species Varroa jacobsoni. The sequence continues at coordinate 24,501 of NW_019213033.1, read as the reverse complement.
GATAAGGCCATAGCAACGGCGATGGTGCCTGTTGCTGTTCAGGGAGAGCTGAAACATTGGATGCTGTATAATATGCTTACAATAGAGCATCACCAGGCGGCGTTTCAAAAAAAGTTTTGATATCTATTATCGGAGCCTGCAATGCACAGCGAAATATTTGTTATTCCTGCTTGGCGCGTATGTTGGTGCTGTTTTGTCTAAAGTGGTTTACTATGCAGCGAACCGTTTTCCGTAAACGTACGAAAAAAGACGTATCGTAAGACGTACCCCGGTCTAAGTTCGAAAAGATAAGAAGGAAAAAGCATGACTTCTTTTACAATTATCAACTATACTTATTGCCAACTCCGATACTTAAGGATCGGGGCTAGAATATTTGTACAAGTTATATCTCAGAATGGAGGGTTTTCCTCCATTCCAACGATTACATAATTCCTTTTGGATATAATTTAAAATAAAATAATTATAATCGAATTTTACTTGCAGCACTTAGTCAATTAAAGACGTGAAGTCATATGAAGTGGTTTTTGTTGAAAAAGATTAATATTGGCGAGTGCTAATATTCATGTAACTCCCAGAGCTACTTGGAGCATCAGTTTTATCATCAGGCTTCTGTACGCCTAACGGTGCGCGGTTGTCATTTCACAAGCTGAGTATTAATAATACTTAGTTCCTTGAGATTTTTGAGTACGATCCGTGTCTTTTTCTCTTTTCGTTAACGGAGTAATATTAACTAGCAACGGAGTTTGTAACGAAAATGAAAGTTGAAAATTTCACATGCATTAATTAATGCAAATTTTACTTGTATTACGTACAATATGATCACGAAGCCTTTAAAAAATTCGTTAGCAATTGCAGCTGGCTTTAATATTTGTTTCATGTAAAGTTGTTATTGCACCCACACAAATCAGTGGCAAAATCGATCCAAGCAGCTGATTCGCTGGCCGACGCCTAAATATGAAGCGGAAGCAAAAATTAGAACTTAGCATCACTTTATCGTCGACGATGGGTCTCACTACTAGCCTCCTATTATACGCACGTAATTCTGTTGCTCCGGTGTTCATACGATGGAGTCTTATTGCCCTCTCTACCATTTTTTTTTTATTTACCTTTTCTTACTTTAAACTAACTAAACATCTACTTACCCACAATAATGTGGGTCACCTATATAAGACTAAACGGCACATGAATTCGCTTCATTCGGCTAATTAAAGAAGAACATCTAAATAATTAAGTGAATCGCATATGAGTTGATACCTGAATAAAGCAAATTATAGTTCAATTTAATCACTACTATTTTTATTTGCACGCGTTAATCTCATTCGACAATGAGCGTTACGTTCTTGTGTTGGCTAGTTTGCGAGGCTACTTGGCTCCACGCACTGATTTGGGAGTTTGTCAATTCCCCGGCCAACGTCATTTCTAGTAGTTAACTGTAATCGGGGTACCGCGTTTTGAGACAGAGCTTGTAAGGCAACAATTGTGTGTGTTGTCGCCTTTCGCATACGGGGGTTGTCATTCGTACTTGTTCCATAGGCCGCACCCCTTACCGTATCACGCCGCACCAGTACATATATACTCGATATATATGTACGTGCCTGTTAGTACAAACGGCAGAAGTCAAGGGTATACGGCGACATCTAATGCCTGTAACATCCTTTTGTATCCAATAGCTGCAATAGGTGCATTTGATAGCTTAATTGATGGGTCGGTCGTTCTCTAGCTGAACAAAGCAAATTGCTGCTGTTGGATAACAGCTATAGCCATGACAACAGGGCTCGTGCCCAGCCGCGGGCGCGTCACCTCGCTTCGATTGTCTGCTGCTGCGTCCCATTGGGCGAGTTGCAGTAAAGTCCTTCACTTGCTCGCCTTCGAGCGATTTGTATCTCCGGCTCGAGCTTACAGCTTCGCGATCTAGCCACATATATACCTATTTGTATAGGTGGCCATCGCATTACGGAAGTGGACCAACTGTAGATTTCTTCTGTAAGAGGGTTGCTCGTGTAGCCCTCACGCAAGTTAATTGTATAGGGAGCAAGTAACACTAGCAGCATCAAAGGAAGAACGAAGTGGGGAAAAGATGAAGTTCTGTGTCAGTGTCCCACCATAGGTCCCGGTGCGATTGCTCTGATTGGTATCCGATGATGCCCGCCCGATGCGATTCCGTGATTATGTAATGCCTGGTAGCGCTTTCGCAGCAGCCTGGATCAGGCCAGACACAGTCGCATTAGTTGTACGGTACGGCCAACGCCACGGTCTCCTGAAACCTGCCTCAATAAAACAACGACACCAATGACAATAAACCCATTGCATGCCAGATGTATAATTGTGCTGAATGGCTATTACTGAAGTGAAGCAGTATAACCTACATAATAAGCCTGTGACAGCGGTTCCACTTGCCTACCTGGATGCATGGATAAGTGTATGCCATTACTGCTTGTTCCTCGAATACGGGGTTAAGAAAACATATACATAAGTAAAGTCCATTTGCCATGCCGTAAGCGACGGCTTAAGTGTGTCCTAGGTGTCTATCACGTCTGGCAACCTATCTCTTGATGACGAACTGTGCTGCACCGGCCTTTCTCTGTTGACGACGAGCTGGCCGGCGTACGAATCGGAGGACCGTAGATTTCGACGACGATGCCGTACAGAATGGTGGTGTCTGTTATAGCATCAGCAGCAACGCTGCCAGCAAACAACAAACGACGGTGGCCGATTTGGCGCTATCACTGTACGTTGGTAGCTTTTTAACATGGATGTCACACGTATTCTGCAGTTCCACTCGATTCATCCCTCTCTGAAGTGTTCTCTCCTCTCGAATTGTTAAGCAATACGTGCCTTTATAAGTGCGCGATTCAGATTTACGGTAGATAGTCTATTCACCGCTTTTCACTTTCGTTGCTTAATTTCAGCCCTATCTATCTGCAAACATTTCAACAGCGACAATTTGTAGTGTTATATCGTAAACATAAGAACTCCGTATTACATACCACGACAATGGCGGGGTATGCAAGTGTATGAACATGTTTTCTTGTCGATCAGTTAAGTAAAGCAAGCGTTGTGCTTATTTATAAGTATTGTAACTCTCAGTGGTGGGACACAATAACGGATTGGTTTTGCAATCGATTAATTTGCATTATCATATTGAAGGACGTCAGATAAAATGCTTGATTGCTACCTTCAGGTGGCGGATAGCGCAAATACCGTGTCTTGCCGTAAAACCAAAGCCGTAAAAACAAAATAAGTTTACCAAACCAAGTTATCTCAATTTTGATTATCAATATCTGTTCTAAACGATGGTGACCTTCTGATACAATTCCACTTGGGCTGTATATAATTTTTGACACACGTAATAATGGTCTCTGTTCAAAAGAAAACATGACGACGACCACGCCAACAACTGCAGAAAAACAGCCTGTTTATAAGAGATAACTGAGTTAGATCGCCACATAATCGAGTCAAGTATTTCTACCTATCTCATAGATTATTCATCGTGGGAGTGTTAACAAACACTGCATCCTCTGCTACGACGAGCGCGATTACGGCTTTTGATTTGCTGCCTTGAATTTTTTCCATTAATTCATGCATGCTTTCTTGCGTGAGGACTTATAACGTATATAGCCTGCGGGATATCTAAGCTATTCGAAATTCTAGCGGAAAACTGAAATTTGTAAATAGGTATTATATGATGCGCTCTGTGAGCAGAGTCTGCCGTTCAATATGACTGCTTCCAGGTCTGGATAATTCAAAGTCCTCCGCCGTTTGCCGTTGTTGTGAGTTAGGTTCTATTCAAGGGATAAATACAGCAACAGATGGCTGTGCCGAAATGAGCAAAGTTTTGGACCGATTTGTCGTCTGCGATTAGTCGTTAAACATACGCTGACGATGAGGATCTTGTAGACGGACGTGCCCATATGGGAGATAATGCGGAATCGCTTAAAAAGCGACGCCGTGGAACTACGTAGACAAGGCCACTTATATAACGGACGATGGAGCTTCACAACAGAGCGTCCGAACAAAACGTTAGGCCGCTACCGGGGAGTTTATGACGTGAACGTTTGCGGCTGCATGCTGGTTGGTCATATCGCAAAAGGCAGCGGATACTCGGGAGCAACCAGTTAATTCTTGTCAGAAAGAATACACTTATTTTTGGACACTTAATTTTCGTGAAGGGAAAGGGAGGATAAACCGGTGATGGGGACGGGAAGTGGAGAAAAGGATAGATAATAACGCGTAGGACCATTCGAGCAGGTAGTTTCGGATGGGATCAGTTGCGTTTGCACCTTTGCGCTGCTAGCTTCTATCGACAGTGGACTCCTGCTTTTTCATTTATACCTCTAAGCGGTCGTAGCCATCGCCGTGGGCGTTCGTATCGTCCGATTCCGTTGACAGCGCCAGTACTTTCCCTACCGCTGCCCAGCAATCGCATTGTGTCAGCTCAAGTCTTCGTCTACTTAGCCACTCGCGAAAGCCAGCCCACGCCAGTTATACCTAAAACCTAAAAAACAATTTGATCTCAATGGAGCGCGAGCGATGCAGACCCGACGCCAACACAAAGAGGTTGTGTTAGTATAAGTGAGAGCGAGTGAAATGGCGAAAGAGCGATAAGCACTCGGGAAGTGGGGAGGACTACCATCATCAAACGGAGCGCGGAACAAATGAAAAATGTGAACTAAACTGAGTTGAGCGAATGGAGAAATAGTGAGTTACCGTTTCTACTGCTTACGATGATTACGTTGCAAAGAGTAGGTCAGTCGAATTACGGCCGTGGTTTCCATTGGATTGCTACTACTTCTGCCCCCGCTCCGTCACTGCCAGGTTAAAATGATGTTACGCTTTAGTTCAAGTTGGCTGGTGAGCGGCGATCAACCCTGGCAACACCTGTACTGCCATGCGATAGCTGGCAATGAAGAGATGGAGCTGAGAAATGGCGTTTATGCACGTTCTAAAACGTTTCCCAAGAGACAGAAGGTCTGCGGCAAAGCGACATCGGAACGGATTATCGAAAGGCTAGCCACCACGAGATCTGCGTTTTCTTAGCGGTCCACGGCTGCTGGTCGAATTTCCCGACTTGGGTTCGTGACTCGTCGCTCGACAAAAGCTCATGGGTGTTCAATTTCACTTATTATCAAACCGAGGGCGAAGAAAAACTGGAAACGTTCTTGCTGCCACCACCAATTCTGCGGTCTTTTCCATGTTTCAAAAAAGAAGATGAAGGCCGGGACAATTCAGGCGCTGCACATAATGGGAGAATAGTTGTAAAGGGGCCAACTTTTCTTCAACTGCAATTTCAGTTGCTCAGTGGTTTTCTCCGTCCCTTTAGCTCTTAAACCGTGTGTAGACGCATGCCCTCTAAACCCAATACCCAACGAAATGATGGACCGTCTAACAACGGACAGACAAACTAGACGAACGAAACGACCCGCGAAAAGACTGCTTTGGCGTAAAAACTGCATTTTTTGCCGCCTTTCGCGCAAGAGAATTTGTCGGTGTGAAAGCAGAGGTCCTACCCATCTAAGCGGCCCGTGCTACGATGGTTTATTCGGGTGGCTTTATAGAAGCCCGTAAAGCCTTTTCTTGTGGAAGAGATCTCTACTTGCTTGATAAATAAGCGGCCTTGGATGCTAGTTTTTTTCTCGTTAAAGAGACATATAATGTATATATATATAATATACATATATATAATATAATAATTTTGATTATAATATTGAATATATAATAGTATAAAACAGTGCTTAATTCATAATTATAATATAGTGGTTTAACTAGTAACATCTTACCTTAGATTAATCGACCCAGTTCCGTACAGTATCTAAATAAAGGGCTCTTGAAACCCTAGAAAAAAAATTGTTGAAAAATCATACCAGATCTGATTTTTCGACACTCATCAGATAAGCCTGATGGAGCCCATTCTCCAGTTAACAATTCGTAATTTATTAAGCAAAATCTATAGTTTTGTAATATAAGATTTGTAATCTATAGTTTTGTAACCCAGAGATCTGTATAAAATAAATAAAAGGAAAATACTTTCGCATCGTTTTTTCTTGCAAGTATGTGTCCGAAATATATCTAAACGAAATTTACTCATGTTCTGTGACTTTTCTTTTGTTACTGAGTTTTTAAAAAAAATCGATTTTCATGTATTGCGTGGAATCTTTCGAAAAAAGAGTGAGTTGTAAATTGTTTTATGACGCAATTGTTTCCTCTAGGTGAGATGTCGTGCTACAATTGCGGTAAAACGGGACACATCGCGCGCGACTGTCCTGAGGTGGATAAGAGCTGCTACCGGTGTGGCAAGCCAGGTCACATCTTTCGGGACTGTCCTGAAGAGGGTCAACCTGGCCAAGCCGGCGCACAGGGCGACAGCCAGCGCGGTCCAAACCGCAACGCCTCTGAGGTATGTATTCAAATTAGTTACAGTTTAAGACCAATTAGAGAATGTTACACCGATTGAATCGATTATTGTGCTCTATTGGTTACACTTGATTTTTCGTTTTTACTCAGCTAACAGAAAATAAGTACGGGAAAGCGTGGTCCTGCCGTCAGACCTCGTTGGCAAAAGTTGCCTGCTGGTCGAACTCTTATACGTACAACTATAAGTAAAGGTAAAGAAGAAAGTGACTACCTAACCGCGCGACATCCAAGTCATACCCAAGTTACCCACCAACCTAAAATACTAATATAGTCCAGGCCTCAGTGTGCGTCAATTTGGCAGGTTTCTAAGTGGCCTCGACGAAAGCGGTGGCGGAGACAAGGGATCTACTTTCCTCCCTGATAAAGAAAAGTAGTCCTTCACTTACCGTCTTATCGCCTATTTCTATACGGCTTTAGATTTTTCAAGTTCGTACGCTTTCAATTTATGTATGTTTCAACTCAGTGAATCCGTATGCTGCTATTTTTAAGGCATAATGCACACTTCTACGCGGGCGGCACTCATGACTGAGAGAGTGAAGTCTTTGCCCGTTGCGCCGCAACTGCCACAACAGTTGACAGCAGCAAGCTGGTACCGTATAAATACCAATAACGACTAACGCACAGCAACATCAATAGCAAGAAAGAGTAAAAAAAGGAAACGGTTTTGGGAAGAGAAACAACCCTGCGCTCTCTTCCCAACAGCTATCTCATTTTCTGACTATATTTAATGTGTCATCTTTCGTGAGTTTCGCTCAAGCAGCCAGAAGAGATTACGTTTAAAAGATCTGGCAGCTCACCTGCTTCGGCCCCTCAGTTCTAGAATAGGCTTACCATAGCTGTGTAAAAGTAATAATAAAGAGAAGCCTATTGTGACGATTGAAGCAAAAGCTGACCTACACACGTACATCATAAAAAGCCCTTTTGAGTGCTTGGATAAAAATCGGTAGAAGTTGACCTACTGCATTTCGTCGTGATGATGCGGAAAGGAGTATTGTTCTTAGTGAATTAAATGAAACCTTAAAAGGTCAAAAAAGTAAAACATTATTCAGTGTTTTACGGTCGCATGATTGTGCTTTCTGGGCCTTCCTTTATTTGTCGATATTTTCACAGTTGCGCCCTCATTCGGAAATTGCTTGAATTAATAATGGGATTCAAAAAAAGAATCAGGCTTTTGAAGGACATCTTAACTGCGCCAATTGGTGCAAGCATGCTTAATAATTTTTCGATTTTAACATCCTAATTTAAATAGATAATTTCGTTAAGGGTATGTTTCGCGTATTCACATCGAATATGGATAACTTGACCGAAACTATGCCATTTACAATCATAAAATATGTTAACCTATTTTTTAATGGAAATTTTTCTACTTTTCTGATGAGTGGTTTTGGTCACGCTTTTTTGATACTTGCGTGTTATACATTTTGTTAATGTATCGTACATGATTGCAAACGATGCTTTGTTGAGCAAACAGGTTATCGAACAAGTCAAGACGTTTATAAACACCCAAATATTATGTACTTACAATTGAATTCAGCGGGTTTCGAAATTGAGTAACTTCGCTAGCAGACATGATTTAGCTGGAAAATATTTCAGTCTTCTAGGAACTTACCACTTACTTCTAGGAAAATTACCACTCTGTGGTCAGGCCTTTATTCCTCAAAGACCGCGCGCTGCGGAAATTAATAGAAGATCGGTGAAGACATTAGGCAAGGGGGCCTTAAGCAAATGGTACAAACGGATTGGAGTGTTGAAGTTTAGTAAAGTGACCACCCAGAGGAAGGGCATGCATTGCTGCAGTTCATGAGTGCAGAGTTTAGAGCCGAGGGCTCTGTTGGCCAAAACTAACATTTCACATGCAACGTGTTATAAAATTATAGCTCAAACATTGTTGATAGCATTGTAAAAGTTGCAAGGAACATTAGGGCATGTGCTACTTTAAGATAGGAAATTGAAATAACGAATGCAGCCCGCTACTTCGGAGTTCCTTGAGAGATTCGTGGACCGTTGGTTCTGCATTCGAAAGCACGCAGTCGGTGCCAACGCCAAACTTCATCGCCATGTTTCAGTTACTTGCTGTATTAAGTAAAAAATATCAAACGCTAGCTTTGAACCGTTGATTCAACCGGCCTAAGTCCGTGTGATCCCTCCATGCCCTAAGAGGAGCAACTAGTGGGCAAGCATGTTTCACTTCCAACTTACTTTGAGAAGCCGTAAATCAAAAAATTACATATCAGAAAAAATGGTAGGTAGGTATATGGCTGCCTAGAAGGCGTTCGTACTCCACTTGATTGCTGGAACGCTGGTGTCTACGATATCGAAGCTTGTGATGTGCGGTACCGAACCTAATCTCAGTACAGGCTTGTTTGAGAAAATCGACGCTAACATATGCTGCGCCGTGTATCGTCATCTTCGAAGCATGATCGAAACTACACAAATCTACACGTGTAGAGGGCTAGACTTATTACTCGATTGTGCTTTTCTCAATCCAGGCTGTGATAAAAATGTCGGGACGAGATCGTTCGTCGTGGGGTGACCACACTGTGTGTTCTCGATTACCGCGTCACATCCATGAGGCTGTCAGAAATTTTCAGCATTGATTTGTCAAGATCGCATAATAACAAATGGCCCTGATGTACATTGTGAATACAAGCATCAGCTAATGAGTTTTTGAAATTTTTCCCTCATCGAAAGAAGTGTGGGGACTCATCAGACGTGCCACTCTTGCAAATCATAAATAGTGGCGTTTAGGAATAGACATAGAAATAGTATAGTAATATGTAGAGCTTGCCACTCGTTTTAAATTTAAAACAAAATGGAATTACATAAAAACCTTGAACTACTATTCCTCCATCTGGAATCAACGTTAGAAAAATTAAATCTTTTGCTTGTTAATGACGCTGACTCTGGAGTCGACTTGCTTGCGAGAAAATTACTTTAGTTGTCCATAATAAATGAAAACACTCACTGCATAATGCGGCAAGCCCATCTGCTACTGATAAAAAGCCCTATCACCGACAGAAGTACTAGCATTGTTACTGAAGACATGTCTGCTGTGGAGTCGAGCTGGGTAGCAGATTTTTATAACCAAATTGCGACTTTTTGACAAGGGGCCTCTTCGTACGTCTCGCATGGTGTAGCCGATGATTGCTAGAAAAATAGTTGGGAATACGCTCGATTGGAACGGTGCGCATAGCACAAATAGCCACAATTATTATTATCACCCGCAATTGGTTCTTCTGTCAGTTAAGCTTAGTGGTCATGTTGAGTAGTCACACACAGATGTATTAGAAAACAACTCAATTCTTAAATAGGCAGACATGAGGTTGTACATTTATAGAACGGTTTTTGCAAACAAAGTTTCACATGCACATACACAGAACAATGCACTATGCAATACTCTATGGTGGCGTTGTGATAGGGTAACGTATTTGGGTGCAAAGCTTAGGAAGACGCAGTGGTCTTGGTCCGAATTCGGTCATACACATACTTCGACTCGAAATGGGAGCTAGCCACATTATGAAATAGCTGATGACTGGGCCGGGTGTAAAACTCGGAAAATTCACGTAGTCTATGATATAAATAGCGGTCGATTGTTTCATACTTTTTTTTCTTTAAAATATTCTATACTCACCGATCGTTAGCTGTCACGAGTTTCCTCGAATTTGTACTGACTTTAAGCGACAATGAACTGCTCAGACGTGCTTCTTTAGTAATTGCAGATACATTTGTAAACACCGGAATTCAGTTTCCAGCCAACGTAGATGTAGTAGGTTATCAGAATTGTGCGCCAATAGAAACGCATTTCACAGCCATTATATTTGACGGCAACTAATCGATTCCTATGTAAGGCGCCTTTAGCATGTGCGCTGTATACATGTACCTGTCAGCTCACAGTTACGTTAATTTTTTCATCGAGTAATGAGCTTCCTTGCGCAATTCTATCAACAGACACACAAGCATTATTATGTATGGATTCTATATAGTTTAGAACGGATGTGCATGTAGCCAAACGCGCTAATATACAGACATTTATGTACATTCGAACACGCACACAAGAAGACGAACATGCATTTGAGTCTGATTCCACGCAATTTTTTGAGTGAAAGGGTATTTTTATATTAATTTGAGTTTTTGTTGTTGTTGTTGCTGTTGTCGTTGTTCTTGTTGTTGTTGTTGCGCTGTTTCCTTTTCGTTCTGTTTTTAGAGCCACGAATAAACGAACCTTCCAACGAGCGTCGACACGGCCAGGAGGGCCGAGGATGAGGAGGAGATGAGGGCGAGAGAAAAAGGAGCAAAAGAAAAAAGGAGTTGGTGGTGAATTAATGGTCGAAAGTGGAGAGACTTTTGGAGGAGGAGGAGGAGGTGACGGAAGAAAAGCAGAAAGGAGGGAAAAGGACGAAAAAAGGAGGCCAAAGGAGGTGATGAAAAATAGGAGAGGAGGTTATGGCGAAAATAGCGATAGTGATGGCCTGGTCGTCTGTCGTCTGCTCTGATTCTGGTCCGACGGTGGTCATTGGTGTTGATGGCTGGCCAACTCGTTGAGACACGGGTATGCTGGTGGATTGTGGATTGTGTGCGGATGAATGGACAAAACTGACACACAGCTACAGCAACAGGGAAACTGAGTAAAGATGATGGAAATTTCAATGAGACACTAGAAGTCTGCGAGAAAGAAAAAAGGCGATTCGATACAAGAAACAGGCCGAATAGACTACATATTCTAATTTCTTTCTATATAAAGCATCATATGTGTATTAGAAAACACTATTTAATTGTTCGACAATGGTAATCGATTTTATATTTAATGTGGGATGTAATGCAACGATAATGTTAATTATGATAGTCCTAGTGATGTAAGCCAAAAAGCTGAACCATCAAGAACGCTATCCGGCGGTTCAAGCGAAGCTACCCACACAAATTCTACGGATATGGGTGTACATTTGAGCCCCGCACAAATTCAAATGACTCTCACATGATACATAGGGGCCGCTCATGCCCATACGATAGTGCTCTATGATGTGCTCGGTCACAGTCCCAGCTCTCTAAGCCATTCACACTTAGACATCCACATTCACACAGAGGACACTCGGGCCTCGTGCGGATTGGCTTGTAATTGATGCCACCAAGAAACCTGTCACATCCTAGCCGTGTGCAGCTCTTGCGTTGGGGCCTGTTTTTCAGTGTGTTATTTGTGACTAGAGGTTATGACAATGACAATATAGCTATTTCTATTATGTACTACATGTACACCACATACTGCGACGACATCACTTATAAGCGCATACACACATCATAAACATAGTGTGGAGAAAACGGCGGAGACCTATCTACCTACCTGTAGCATACATAGCCCATAGAGAAGGCAAGGAAAGACTAGCGTGTTCTTCAATGGTTGGGTAACAGCAGTGTGATCCATTATGAGGCTTCCACACTAAAAGCAAAGCAAAATAAGCACTATTTTCACAGTGAGTCAGATGTGGAGCGAAATGCCGAATTTAACATATAGTTCAAGATTGCTTTTAACGAATTTTAAACTCAGATATGTCGACAGTCCCTTGTTGGCGGCAAAGAATAGTATCTCATTAGTCTTTTGATATTATTATTAGTTTTATAATCAGGCGATTCTTGCTCTATTAAATTCCTCTGGCAACAGAAACGGCAAGAAAGAACAGCTATTATCATTTTCAGCCCAGGCAGGTACAAGTTTTACATCGTTGTGTTTTGTTACAGGTGAGATACAGGTGAGATCTCAATATACTATCTCCGATCAGCATGTTGGAATAAAAAAAAAGAGACTAATACGTTACATGCGCTTATGCTTGTGGCTCGGTAGCTTTCAGTGTTTGTCTAGGCTGATCTAGATCGTTAATTTTGTCGAAATGATAAAATGGAATTCTCCTCAATGGGATTGGTGCTGTACAACACGTGAACTTCGCTGTTTTTCCTTTTTGTTCTCTCTGTGTAGTCTAATATTGTCGAGAAAGATCTGCTAGAGCCTGTGTTCATTAAATGTTCATACATTAAACGTGTTCATACATTAAATGTGCATGTATAAACAAAATAGACTCAACGACACATCGATATGTCTGCGAGCCGTCCAAAGGCCTCGATGACTTTGTTGCTCCCTACTACAGCCAGGTTCTAATCACCTAAAAGAGCGATGTAGAGTTGATAAGGATCATCTCTGAATTATCAGCCCGGTTTCTACGCAACTGCAGGCATATTGTGGGTGGCACAGAATGCCAACGGTCGGAGTTTTAATCAGAAAAAGAACGCGAACTTACGATTTGAAACGATGAAAACGATCATCTACTGGCTGAAACCCAGAGGGAAACCTTGACTGCAGTGATGCTATGCTCTTTCTGTTCCTCGGGATTTGGGTATTTGCCTCTTACGAATAGCTTGCTTAACAACAACAGCAAATTTGTTACAGTGAACGTTGTAAGTGGAAAAGAAAATTCATCTAAATTGAAACCCATTCAGTAATCGATCGAAAACGTCATCAAAAACAGCAACAAGAGGGAAAGATGCGCTCTATCTATATGCTGAATAGAATATATTCATAAAAATGGTGTTTAGAGTAAACATCGTTGCATTACAGAAAACCTACCACAAAACAATAGCAACTATCATGGCTTTTCAACATGATGATGAACCATGCTGGTCTCTACCGTTGAATCAAGTTATTAGTATAAGCGTTATCATTATTACAACGACAATGCTTGTGGTAAAATGCGACACGAGCTACATTAATCAAACAATAATAATAGTTGAAATAATGAAAAGGTAAAGAGAAAATAGGCTCTTACACAACAGTCGGAAACAGCCACACACAACACGTACACAAATGATTAACACGAAGGCCCGGAAGGTGTTTATCGAAATGGTAGATGATAATACGGTGATTGATGGTGATGACTATTATTCTTGTGTTATAAAGTACTTTACTATTACCACTATTATCACTATATATATATA
>NW_019213033.1:0-11012 GCF_002532875.2 Varroa jacobsoni | reverse complement strand
CTAATAATGATGAACCGTTAGAACGGGGTAGGGGAAGCTTCGGCAGAAAGCTTCAACTTAGGCCAACTTTACTACTGTTTGGATGAAAGCTGTTAATTACAGCAGGAAATTATCGATGATTAAACATCTTCGTATATATTCATATGTGATGATGATATGGCTATCGTTACACATGACGGTGTCGTTCATGCTACCTTATAAAGAAAATATCCGTACCCAACACACGCAAACATCTCTACGCTTCATTAGAGCTAAAATTGGCTGGACAGCAAATAAAAGGGGTGATATTTTTATTATTCGCAATACGAACAGAAACAAACAACGTAATAAAAGAAACATTTCCCAAAAAAACCTCGGTACAAATGTGCTGGCAGGTTACGCTGGCTGTCAGTAATTAGCAATGTAAACGTTGTTTAGCTGATGGCAGCATCTAGAAACTGTCTAAATAATATTATTATTATTACTCTATTATCCTACTGCGCATTGGTAGGACTTGGAGCTTTGATGACTTCAATAAGAGACGTTAACGGCGTAGCGGCAGTGGCTTGTGATATTGGTGTGTACAAAACGCGCAAACGACCATGGCCTGAACAAACGAACGGCTGAAGAGGAGTTTACAGGACCCGAAATGGCCCTAAGTTATTACTTGTTGATTTTTTATTTCGAAATGAGAAACAAAGTGAACATTCACATAGATACTGTAAACACAAACACACGAACATTATACAAAAACAAATACAATTGAAAAACATTCAACCAACCACGTTCAAAACTTCATATAAAGATCAACTAGCAAAACGAAGTACAGGGCAATACTTACACAAATTAGCGTAGTTTTGTCTCTTGACTCTGTTAATCCTATTAGATAATCGATATCCCTAGAGATAAAGCGCGTCAAGTCGAGATGGACGGCTTGGGTTTCGAATTTGCCGCTTCGGAAATATTTAATTTCCGTTCCTTTTTCAACCCAGAAAAATCGAATTCCGGTGAAGAGACGAGGGATTTTGTTCCACGTTATCAATCCATAATCGTGGCCATGTCCATATCATATTGGACCATGGTGACATTTGTGTGACACGCGTGCATATAACGGTGGATAGAAATAGTAGCATTAACTAATGAGGTTCGCGGGTCAAACAGGCCAAACGATGTTATCTTGATGTTCTTGGGAAGTATTTTTCAAAAGGATAGTAAACACAGTAGCCCGTTGCGCCTGCTTATTCTATAGAGTTCCCCGTTTCTAGGGTAACTACACTCTCGCAGATATATGCCCACGTCGCCCTAGCTCGCAGTTGGTTGAACATTGTTTAAAAAAAGTCGAAATCGGTGTAACGATGTAGCAGAAATGACAATAAAAACACTAGTCGAGTATAGTTAAAAATGTGATAACTGGACATAAACTGGTGCATAGCGACTTGGCTTTGCAGCCGCTAGTCTGCAATATGCCCAGTACGTAATGCTCGTGTCTTCTTTGTTTTTATAGATTTAGCGCGGACATTAATATCTTGAGTGTGACCCGCCAGTGAGTGCCTGATTTTGATGTGCTCATATGAGACTGTGTCGATTCTCGTGTTAGATCCCACGCCCGTTATGTTTGATATTTACGCTAACAAAGCTTTTTATCTGTCGGTCAACCAAATGATACTGAACTCCGATTTGATTGCTGAACAATACCACCAGGTCAGCTTGTTGTTAGGAGGTCTATGGGATTCGTAACTAGACCAATGAGCGTGGGCACAGAAAAGGCTGTACTAATCCTAAGAACACATTCTTGCTAGGTGACAACTGTTCGAACCTATACGGCACAAACAGGCAGATTTCGTTTCGCGCTGGAAGCCAGCCATCTGTCTGACGGAATGCCTAATAGCGATACCGAACGTAACATGAGGGTGACTATTATTAATACTAACTTGGGCTGTAGCAACGAGGGCGCAGTAGTTGCAATGTAATAACAAATTGTAACGCCAGGTAAATCTCAACGAGCGGTATGAATTGCAACACAGATGGCATCAAATAATTTGGGCGGCAAGGATTTGATTATACTTTCGTTTGGTTCAAGATTTCTTTCGATCAGTTCGACATGTACACTTGAACGTTGACTTCAGTAAATTAGCGTTTTCAAATAAAAGTTAGACAGTTATTCTACTGAATTGTTGGTAGAGAATGCAACAGTGAAAATCTGGATATTGATAAAAATGAAAACTGATTGCGCAATGAATTCATAAATTAGTTTTATAAATTGTTTATCACATCTACAGAGGATATACAGGACATTGAGGTAACAAAGAACCACAGCCGGGTTCATGACACTAAGAAACAGTTTGAACGTGTCGCCGCGTTTATTGTTATTTGAGTTATAACTATTGCTTGTAGAAAAAGAGGCTGTAATAAATGACAGAAAGGAGTTCGGGAGGACACACTCGGGTTGTTTATTCATTCAGGATAGTAGAATCTAAAGTATAAATATAAGACGTCTACAAAAAAGGTCTATAATGCACCTGACAGAGAATTGCAATGGATAATTTTATTATATATTTACATACATAAAGATTGTGGCAAGGCTAGAAAAAATAATGGGGCTGTCCGTGTTAAAACTACTAGATATAAAACGAATACTAACCTAAATAGTATACTATTGTTGACTGACTGGACAAAGAAAGACAGACATACACAAATACACACCCACACACATATACAAAAACACATTTACATTCACACGTCCACACGCACACATATATATATATACACACACCCATGTACACCCGAACATGTACACAGAGCAAACACCCTTTACACACACACCGACATCTACAACTGTTTTTAGCATTTTCGAAAAGTTGCTACTGATTATTAAAATTTTTATTTTAATTACACTACTAGCGGCTAAATTACGTCGACAATTTGAACATAGCTAAGCGGACAACTGGCAGAAAAAATTACAGGTGACCTATTTCAGAATACATAAAGACAGCTTCAATTGTTATTAGGCGTACAATCATTATTATTACTATTGAGCGTCTCTTGTTATAGCGTTTCGAGGTGACGAATCATCCAGAGAAAGAAAGAAGGCAAAGAAAATGAAGCACTCGATAAAGAAGTCCTAGAAGATACACAATAAAAGGCTGTCCAGCTAAAAAAAGAGGAAACAAAGCTTCCAGAACAGAAAAGGCTAATGCTGATCGAATGAAATAGCATAAGTAAAAATTATACTTTGGTCTTCTTCTATTATAGAATATGGCAAATCTGTCTGGCTTTATTGTGATGATACCACTGTACTAATGAAAAGCATTGAAGTTAAATATACAGACGGCAGAGCAGCACATGAAACACTGAAAAGCAATTGATTGGTAACAATCGTCCGCTTGAACAGTGGTTTAAGAGAGCGGCACTGTCAATTCAAACGGTTAGGATAGGTGTCGCCGACGGTATGAAAAAAATTCAAAAAGGAAACAACGCATTGTGTTCTTTGAGGACACGACGACTGTGATTGCACTTGTGGCTTAGCGGGTAATCCAGTTTGATTGCAACCTAAATTTTGGGTTGGGACACCCAACCTATCTGTTTGTTATTGTAGACAGAATATCAAATGGTGCAATAGATCAGATAAAAATAACTTGAATATGATTTTCGAAAGAGATAAACGCTGATCTTCAATAAACGTATGATAAGCAAAGATCGCCACAGAAACACGAAACATAAGGCATGGAGGAAAACATGAGGAAAAGATGCTCTCGTAAAAGCTTTTTCTCGGATCTCACGGAATATAACTAAAAAACAGCATAATAACAGTGAAACAACAGGATTGCACATGATTCAGGTGAAAACACTCAGAGAAACGTGACTGTATAAAATTAAATCGAAAAAGTACCGACGATAGAGTGGCAAGCAGTGGCGATGATCTGCGAAGCGAGGGGACACACATAATATAAAAGCATTGTATCAAATGGGATTAAATGAAGAGACAAAAAAAAAGCTAACACATTTATTAACGGCTTATAATTAAGACGATTACGATGGTGATGATTACACGGTGATATGAAACTCAGCAGATGCTTCGAACGCAGAGAACGTCCCTGATTTTGGGAAACGTTGGCTTGCTAATTCAACTACGGTGTCGTACACGAGCAGATATTGGAACAACAAGCAATTGCTGTTGTATGTAGGGGAACAGGGAAATTGGTAGTGATCTTTACAGCTGCAAAGGCATGATGCCGGGGGGAAACGGTATGGATATATCTTCAATGTATCGAGTAAAAGAAATTATTAAAGGCTATTATTGCTACTATCAAGTAAAGCGAAAAGAAAAACAAAATGCAAGCGGGGCAACGAAAAACGACCTCAGAATAAGCGTCATTAAAAAGAAACGCAAAGAATTGTACACTGAGGTACAGCAGTTCGGTCATGAAGGATTCAAATAATAGGCCAAGACGACTAAGGAAATGGTGAGGGTAATAATGAAGAGAGAGACTAAGATGAAAAAGCGAAAGAGCGATAAAGACCAGGTAAAAAAAAAAAAAGGCAAAGTCGAGTGCTGCATTCATCCATTGGACGAGAGTACTTTAAAATATATATCTACGCACGTAAAAATGATCTATTCTGTGTCTTAATTTGTTCGTGTAGGTAGTAAATCTATATTAGTTGATAAGTGAGATGCGGTAAGTCTGTCTGATTCAATACAAACACCGTTCTTAGATAAGTTAAGCTCATTAAGTGTTGGGATACTACCATTACAACTTAACTGAATATGAATGTAGAGCCGCTTGGAAGACTAAACATGACCCCCAAACCGGTACATAAATTATGGAAGTGTCTCAAATTTTCGCAGTGCTGTCATTGACGTTGTGCGGTAGAAATGGGAAGGATCTGTATGCACTCATTTCTTACTCGGTGTTGTTAGATTAGTCATAGTGTGTCTAAATAGCGTTAAATGTTTGCTTTCACATACAAAAATGAAGCTTCGCCGTCGGGAGAATCTTGTTCATTGAATAAGTTTCTCCTTCTGTAAAAGAAGAAAACAAAACATATTCTGGCGCGCTAAGCTGCGTTCTGTTTCCGCTGGTGTGGAAGAAACTCGATTTGTTTGTGGTGTGAAAAGTTGACAATTGTAAGTAATTTATTTGAAGTGAATGGATCAATCTGTAGATCGGATTTTTTAGATGAGTGGAGGACTAGATTGATCAATATAGAAGATAGCATTCAAATAGGTTCAATACGAGTGTCGACTTTTTTGTTCTAATAATAGGAGTTTGTTTGTTTTTAAAATGTGCATACTGCTATGAGGTCTGGCGGTCTCGTTCAAAGCAACGCATCAAGGTTCTTGGACATGCAGCGTCTGGATTGTTCGGTTCATGGCGCAAAAATTCAATAATACGGACAAAGAAGACATAATCCAATATTTTATTTTTATATACGTATATGCTCACTATTGGTGACTGCTCTCGTTCATTTATACAATAAATGATCAACCTGTATTATCGTCGAGCCAAAACGCTATTGTATTTATTGTTCGTGCATTTCTACAATACTGTATTTTTTTTTCGTGCAAAATGAATTATGTAACACTTAATATAAATATTGAAATTTAAATGTGTAATAGTGGTATGACTCAATAAAATATTTGGTCGGCTTAAGATTTATGTGCAATATAGAAATTTTGAGCTTATTTAAACTAGTGTTTTATGATAATGCAAATATGCGTGGGCATGGCGTGCGAATAATCCCAGGGACGAACTAACTACACCCTTCATCGATATCATTAAGCTTCAAGAAAAATGTGGAGAATTTGGTGTTTAAGTTCAGTTCACATATATGCGTCATTAAGATTTCCACCGTGAACGGTATTAAGCCGAATTTATAAATAATAGTTTTCTCCTAAAATGGAGGAAACTTGAAATTCCATGCAGCGCAGCAGCTCATTTTCAAATTGTTCCCTAAAGCCAATCTGCCATTTTTTTTCGGCCGACGATTTTCTGATAATATCAATGTGTCGATAGAAATTTCTTTAATGTACAACGGCTAAACACAACAAAATAGCACAACAAAGTCACAGAAATGAACATGTATTTTTGGCTGTTTTCGATACTGTGATTTCAGCAAATATAGGCAATTGCCTGTGAAGTGCCCTATTCTCGTTCGTGTATATGCACTCAGTCAAGTCGCGTAATAATCGTCTTCAAATACGTGTTTTCAAAGGCAAATTTCTACTGTCAAAAATCTGTTTCTGCTTGTAGATGCGTACATCAAACATAAAAATCCTAAAATGCCAATTGTGTAATGCGCGTTATGCCTTCAGATCTGTATATGCATTAAACCAATTATGTCATAGTGTGGACAATCAAATAGTCATAATGAAATGGTTTAGAAGCTCGTCTATGAGCGTTATTAAACCTAAAGCTACGAAAAACTACCACTTCATAATTATGAAAAAGGATTAAAGGTCGCTACATTATTATTGGCTATCATTCTCCTAGATATACAAATAAGGAATTCACCAGGTTACCATATTTTTATGGGAACGGAACGTAAACGTTTTTTTCACAGAGCATATTGCTTTCCTCCGTACTATAGATCATATTCACAGTCTGAATTCTTTTGTTTTGATTTTCAGGGTGGTCCGAAGCGTGGAGGCGGGGGAGGAGGAGGCCGTGGTGGGCAAAAGTGCTTTGCTTGCGGCCGAATGGGCCACATTTCCCGTGAATGTCCCCACGGTCGACGCTGCTACATATGTGGACAAAGCGGTCATATCTCAAGAGACTGTCAAAGCGACAACGGTCAGCCAGATGTATGTTACCGGTAAGAAAGTTAGATGCATGCTAGGTACAATGGGGCATCAGCAACCGGCATAAAATCGTCTGCTCATGTAACAATAGAACAAGGAGAGACTTTACTAAATTTTTCCAATGTATGTAGTTTGGATGAAGTGCTTAAGACAAGTAAAGGCGATTCACTAGAGCCGTAGCGTATTCCATAACAATGAACAGGTTTTTGCCAAAGTGACCGCAGTCACTCAGCCGATTAGCTGACCCTATTCACACCCCGTTTATATGTATGTTATATTTCACTTGGTATTACATGTTACCTTACATTGTAACAAAACGCAGTGACCTAAGCCAGCAGTTAGTCAAAAATTGACTAGTTAACCAAATGTTAATTTGTGATTGAATAACGTAATGATGTTGAACGGATGGATATGCAGGTGTAATGAGCGAGGCCACATCGCGCGCCATTGCAGCCGACGGTCGCCAGGGCTTGGCGTAGGAAGTGGCCCTGGACCTCGTGGGGATCGCGGTGGATCAGCCGATCGAGGCATTGGCGGTACGGGTGGAGTCAGCTGTTGTTACCAGTGCGGCGGGGCAGGGCATCTAGCCAGAGATTGCCCCCAGGGACCTCATGCGTCCCCACCACCACACATCGCCCAGGCTCAACAACACCATAACAGCCACCTTGACGAACACCATCTCGATAACTAGATGACTAGATAGTACAGAAGAATCCCTTACAGCTTTATGAGAGACAGCCAGATACACTCGCCCAGGAGCGGTCATGAGAACGATGTTATCCATTCACGTCCCTTTCCAAAAAGGCCGGTACACATTTTCCCAGTAAAGTAGAATCACCCAACGAACAACAACGCGTTAGAGACAATGGTTTCTAGGGATTGCGCCTTTACTTCGCACCGGAAGGCTGGTCCGTCGAATTCGTAAAACTCTCACTACTCCACACGATACTATTCCAACCGACACATGGTAACTTGGAGATGTATGATGATGCTGACATCAATACCATGCAAAAAACGGGGTACGAGGCAAATGGAGATTTGTTGCCAACAATGATGCGTCTAAAAAAGAATAGGATACATGGATCTACCGAGTTACACGATACTTGATTGCAAGATATCCAATCAGATGTGATGAAAAGCAGATAGTGAGCGGCATAACGGCAACCTTTCTCCTGTCCTGCGCGGCCATATTTGACCCCAGTCGCTTAAGCAAATCGGCTAATGGACTTGACAGAACTTTTGGGAAACTTAAATCGAAATTGGCAGGTTTACTAAACACAACAAACCAAAGCATACACTAAATATTCAGTTAGTGCTGCCATCCAAATGGGGTTCGCGGTTTTCCTGGGTTCCTGAAGTTAGTGGAAAAGCATACGTATTAAGCTGGCGTTTCTATCGATCATCATGCGCACAGTTGTAGCTTGCTCTGTATTTGGTGATCGCCACAGAAAAAGCTTGCAGACTGAAATCTTTGTTAACTGAGACCTAAGATATGATGCATCTCAGAAAAAAAACGCAAATCAAAGAAAGAGAAGTCAAAAATGGAGACGTAAAACGATTGAGGATGCAGTCAGTAGATAAATATGTTGTTAACGACAATCTAGCCGGGATGGTCGTTGCTCGCACGAACGAAAAGTATTTGACAATGAGATGGTGACCTAAACAAGTGGTACGGAAGGTACTAGACAGTTCATAGTAGAATATATAGAAAAAAGCGGTTCTTCAGAGGTGGTACATGTAAAAGGTCTTCACAAGTTTTTTCACCAGTAAGTACACAAATCAGTCGGAATGAAACTTAGATCCGACTGAAGAAAATGGATCCCCACCTATCAGATGTCCTCCGGGTCTAGAAATATAGTTATCCTACACGGCAGATCAGTTAGTTGACAATAATGATTGATATATTAATATGGGTTGAAGATCTAAAGGTTTAGGACTGAAAAAGGCAATTGTTCGACGGTCCACGAATCGTCACACATAGGCTCCTGTCAATTCTGTGCTTGTTATTGGTTGGAATAATGCCTCGTTGATTTATGACTGAATATTAGTGGTATTTCCACACAGTGTAGGCAGCAACTTTAATTAGAATTGAATGGAGAGCGTTTCGTAAGGAGCGACACGTGTAATTCGTGGTGATGTTGTCACTGCATCTGATTTCAACCTCCCTGGCGGCTTTCGCACAACGTTTTCACGTGGCTTTCAACTATAATGATAGAAGGTTCGTTCATTCATTATGTGTGCCCAAGTAACGTGCCCCTCACAATGACCGTAACTTTTGTGTAGTACATGCTTCAGTGTATACAAATATAGACAGAAAAGTCAAACTGCGTAAGCCAATTCGCCTTTCATTGAGTAATGCGGGAAAGTATATGCTACTAAGTTGTGATATTTTACGTTCATACTTAGCAGCGAAATTTCAATACAACAATTTTTCTTTAATATATAATGGGCGTCCTCTAATTCTCAATGATTGTCGTGCGTGAAGCATAACGTCTCGGTATGACACGACTGGTAAATTCGAAAATGCCGCTCGAAAGCAAATTCGAAGTACCGCTACTGTCCTTAATCATCTCGCTAACGTCGTAATATTCACTTACTCAATGGGGCTTCGATTGGAAAATACGATGTTTTAACACGTTTTGCATTTTCAATCTCATTTAGGGCATTATTAGAACGATATTGTGGGAATTCGTTAAAAAAAATTGCAACTTTCCGATGTAATAAACAAATCCAAATTCAAGTTTTTATTTGTTTTTACCAGAAATTAAACGTTTAACGTTCAGCCACCCTTTATTAGATAATTGTATTTTGTTTCCAGATTCTTTAATTTATCACGGCATACGAATATAAAGATTAAATTCATTCTAGGAGCACATATATATATATATAGTTAAGGTGACCTATTTTTCGAAGTTAGTTAGTCAAAACACTTCCGACTTGAAATGTCAGTTGAATTTATTCATATTTGAAATTATAATGGTGGTGCTTGATGAGTTTTTTCTTTAGTGTCAATTCTTGTATATCACTGATTAATTAAAGCACACCCAATGGTAGTCAATGTTGTTATTGTTGTTAGGTACAGAAATGAAAAATAGGAAAATGTATAACCTTTTCACGAGAGATCTACTATTCATAGTATTAACAAAATAATGAGAGAACATGACGATGGCTATAACATCGTATTACTAATGCTAATACATCGTAATACCAAGTGGCGAAGCATTAAATGAGGCGCCAACTCTGAGTGATACCGAGAAGCCGGCTCTGTTGTACAGACGTAAACTCTCAGAAATTGAAAATTATTATTGCATAAAACGACTATGTAGCATTGATATATATATACGCGCGTATTAGCCGTAGAGATTTACTAGTCGACATATATATATTAAGAGAATATACTGTTCGAGAAAGTCGTTCGAAACCCTTCACGCCAATTACAGGCACATGATTTACAGTGAAAATTTAGAACAAATTTTTTGAGCGACACGATGCGGTATATGGATGTACTTATATAAAAATATATATAGGGTGTTCGGAATCAATTGGGACAAATCTTGGCGGGCTCTTTGCTGTATCGTGAATTTTTATGCAGAATATAAGTTTTATTATGTCGGAAGAAAAATACTATTTGAGTGAATATGATAGCTATTGTCCGCGTTGGACGAAACCTCCTGGGTTGACCGAAATGAAAGTTGTTGCAAAATTCGGTAGAGAAGATTTTTGTATAACCAAACAAAGATTAACACTAAGAATTCGATTGGAGAAGCTCGAAAGTTATTCAAAAAGGTACAAAGAAGCTGAACATCAATGTCAAAATTAGCTTCTCATTGCAAGAGCGGAGTATGTCGCCATTTTGCTTGTCTAGATTATTCTAAATAGTGAAGCATTTTTAGACCTTTTGGTTCCTTGGACCTAATATAAACGATTTCTTGTGTTTGACGTGTCTGAGCGAAACTTCAACGACTCTGTGCATACTAATGTAACTCTACTCAGGGTTACTGGTTCATGCGCGAATTTCTAAAAGAGAGTTTTAGAAGTGACCTATAGGCGGTTTAGGGCCCGAATTGAAGCCGTGATCAAAGGAATGGCAGTTGAACATTAAATAAAGACGTCCTTAAAAGATCTAAATGTCGGTGCATGTAAGGAATCAGTCCATTTATCTATTTTTATTCAGATTTATATATGGAACTCTTAAACACGCAACAGATTTTATTCCTGTTTATTCTAAACACCC
>NW_019214211.1:83300-156060 GCF_002532875.2 Varroa jacobsoni | reverse complement strand
TTAACGCGAATAATGCAGTTAATACAATATACATTTATAGTACATTAACTGGAAGCTGTGGAAATCTATGTTGGCGCGCTAAGCTTACACCGAGCTCTAATATGAAACCTTGTTTAGTGGATCGCCAGAGTAACTATACCAAAAACAGTAAAAGGGCCACGGAATTTTTCATGTTCGAATCCTACTCCACTCGGCGTTACTATTACCTTGGATCATTAGTGCCCTATTGATCGGACGCACGTATACAAAGCTCATAACAGAGCCACCTTTCTTACTGTTCACTAGGAGAATTTTGTCCTTGCTGTACATCTAATATGTTCTAGGCAAATTTAATATATCCTCCTTCTTCGCATATACGTGTATTATATTGTCGTTATGCCAGTATAGACAAAGGTAGGCATTGTGCACGTCCTAGAAACCGAATATAATCACCGTTATACCACTAACAGCCTAGAAATAGGGAAAGAATAAGTAAAAAAACAAAAAAGAAAGAAAAAAAAAACTAGATCTCAGTTCTAAGAACCTGCCGAGGACTGCATCCAACGTCACACCGATAGCCGAGGCAACAGTTTGTAAGACGTGAGCGGATTAACAATTATTCCCAATCCTTTACCTACTTCCATGTGCAGCCCCTTTTTCTCACGAATCCAATAGCCTGAACAGCTTTTACAGCAACAAATTCAAGCCACAACAAATCTAACGCCATCAGAATCGGAGACATCACCGTCTCCGTTGAAATCGGGAGAAACTTCGGAATGGAGCAATTTTATTGACATCTTGGCAACGCTTTGATGCAGCCGACTGAAAGCCACGACTTCTTCACTGCAGTTACCGACGAGTTCCCAAAGGGTAACAATGGCCCTCTGAGCGATCATCCGCGGGCGTGATAGGCTCCGAGGATTCCCGCCTATGCGCCCTTCACTCCATCCATTGTTACGGCATTAACTATGGCTGGCGCCTTTTCAACTCCCTGTCTCTCTTGCAATTCTAATTCTTTCCTCCCAGAACTCTGCTGCTGTGAATCTGCGGCGGTATTAGTAATAAATCGGAGAAAGGTAACATTAGCAAGCTGCTCAGCATCGCTATCCAATGTGTGCATAAACGCAAAAGGTTTGTCGTTTTTGCCATAGGGCCCTGCTCTGCCTAGGGGCCTTGGAATCTCCCTAAGCGCTCTATTACTTGATCTGAGCGATGGCAGTCGTCACATCCGTAGCACTCATAGCATCAGCACTAGCAGTAAGAGAGGCAGAATTAGTAGGAAATTTAATTTAGGCCACTGCCGACGACGGAAGAAAAGCTATTCTTTTCCATTTCCTGCGTTCTCAGTCTGACCGCAGGAGACGTTGATCATGGTCAGGCCGGCAGAAGGCTGAACAGCAGAATATCTTTTTGCTTTGAGATGCTGAAAAATGCGCGATTCGGTTAGCGCCGCTGGCGGATAGACTCGGAAAGGGACAAATGTTGGAGATCGCGACAGCAGCGTCTGACACAGGTGCGGTAGATACGATGGGATTTCATGGTACTATAGGATAAAGGAATGATTTGCATTATGCAGCTAATCGTGCCCAGTGGCCTCAGAAAGTTGCTTAGCGGGTTTCCGCCAACGAGGAAGTCCAGTTAAAAGGTGGGACGAAAGTAGATAATCATACGCGACAGCAGTGAAGCCGCATTCAGAGCCGTTAGCAGCGGCAGTAGCGACACTGAGACGACTAAGAAGCGGCAGTATCAGCAGTAATAGTACATGAGATCACCACAGCAGTGTGGTGGAACCTATGTGTCTACATTACCATATATCTACGTTCACCTATTATACAATGCACAGCGGTGTGAGAATAGATAGGGAAACGCGTCATATGATAGAATAGCTTATCTTAACGGTTAGGTTTCTGAATGATAGTCAGCTTACTTACAGAGTTGTCGACACGGAACATAAATTGGGTACTAAGCTATGTATATAATATTCTACTAACCTGTAGTCATTGAGCTGGGAATCGATTTTTCGTACTGCTTACCAAGGAGGACTAGAAACATGATTAGGTACCTGATAGTTAGCCTGTGACAACACGTACATAATGAGGGATGGGGAAATGCCGCACAAAAAAACTTAAAGAACACAGAACACACTGTAAATCTCAAAAATAGAGATAAAATTTACAAAAAAAATAAACATAGATGAATCTACGAAGGACGCCACAGGGTTACCGTGATGCCAGCAAAAATGTTTAACGGTGCCTGTATTATATTCGGGTGAAAAATACATTATTAAACATAACTTCAATCATTAAACATATAACTTCTAGCAAAGAAAGCATACAACGATGCGGTGTACGTGAAAAAATGAATAATGCTGTTACGCTCTTATCAGAAAATAGAGGACCCACAGTGGAAAGCCAGTTGTAGACGCCTGGCAGCTTCGTGTATGGCGGACAAATTTATCAGGGAACTGTTCCGGAGAGGCTTGGTTAGTCCCTTTAATCCCATCATGTAGATTACTATGCAGAATCGAATTATCATTGACCATATTGTTTTATTTAAGCTGGTCTTTACTCTTCATATTGAATTCGATGTTGCGAGTCAATCAATCTGGCGGAAAATGGCATGGCAAACACAAAGGTGCATATTGAATAATGAAGGGCGTCAAAGCTATCCTATACGTTCTACGGCGCTACGGATAGTTTTTTCTACCCAACTCGAAAGATCATCCTCATGGAATCACTCGATTCGCATCCTATAGATGCACTATAGAAACAGGTAAGTAAGCCTCCATGTTTCAAGTTTTTACACCTGGTATCGCCGTAGCACATCGTTCCATCAGACGGCTGGCTCGCAGCGTAAAACGAATGTGTCCCTACGATTGTAAGTAAGCCTGGTAAGCTTAAGAATAACGTTAAAGCTATATGGATCTGGATTTATGTTAGGCCTAGTATCTGCCTCAGGCTGTATTAAACAGGACATATATTAAAACAAATGCTCAAAAATTATTATTCTATATAAAAGCGATCAAGTATACATAGTGAGGCGAGTTCTTATGACAGTTTAAAGAAAGTCACTTAAGTTCTAACATCACTTAACTTTTTCCTTTCGCTTAACTTTATTCGATATTATTCTCCTGTTGCTTCAACGTATGCAAAATAAAAATTGAAAAAATAAATAAACAAATAAAACGTTATTATATCTATATATTAGCACTTGGTGCACGCTATTCAAGTGAATTTTATGGAAATTATTAATTTTAATAGGCAAAAAATTGAAATCAATTATCGTATGTACACATTATACTTTTTCTAGTTCGATTATCTTATATGAGATATACTTTTCGTACATTGATCAAGCATACCGTTTTTGTACTAGCCAATTTTTCCCGTAAGCGAACCCAAACTATCCAATGATTTCAGTTTTTTAATGATTCTAAACGGCGACTCACTTCTCACTCTCTTATGGATTGGAGTTAAGGGAAACGGAAAATATTAGGGATCATAATAGATCTACCAAACGGTGAAGTGGTAGGTGCAGACCGGCTCCGAAGTTACTTTGGCGAAAAATTTATAAAGCCGTACATTTGTACATTGATAAATTATTTTCAAATTAACCAGCGAATTAAGGGCAATCACAACGCTGCGTAAGATAGCAGAAGGGTTTAGCCCTGCAACTTTCCGCTACCCCGGTTAGACAAATCGCGCCGCCAGATACAAACAAAATGGCTCATGCCAACGAAGACACCTTCTTATTATCGTCAATGCCATCTGCACGTTGTAGGTAGAAGGCAACGCCATCCGTTGCACGCCTAGCGCATATCAGCCAAGACCAAAACTACACATGTCGCTATGAAGGTATATATATATATATACGAACTGTTGCAAGTACTGCCGCCACGTCGTCCCTCTCCCCACCTGTTTTAAAAAAATGCGAAGCAGAAGTAAAAAAACGAGAGAACCAGCGAGAGAAACAGCCGACACTGACGACTGCTATTGTGCGGGAAGAAATTGAAATTCTTCTGTAGTTGTTACTATATCCGGCACGCTATTGTATGGCCTCGGTAATGCCCCCTCCTGGTCTCGTTCTTTTCAAAAAGATACCGCCTGCCCCTACAGGAATACCGTTAGGGCAAGCGGAAACTCTGCGGAAGCCACGGCTACCGTTTCCGTCGCTGCCACTAAAACACAGATATGCATTATATATATATTTTTTTGTTTTTTTACACGTATGCACACACACTATACATTCGCATAGCGACACGCGTATCGTACTAGCTTAGCAAACCATTAAAGCCTCCGTAGCGAAACTGACTCGCCTCACGCCGTCGTGCTTACTTCTTTTTGTCACCAAGCGGGTACATAGTTCCATTGCTCTTCCTCCATTTGGTATCTACTGAAGACTGGGCTCCAGTGTGGGTCGAATTAGTTTGTGCCGCTCTGTGACTTTGTTGCTTTGTAAACTTCTGGAAGCAACCACCATCAGCAGGAGGACGATTAAAACTAACAATTGAACCGTTCTTCTTGTCTGTTTGGCCAATGTCTGATGCTAAAAATCACTTCAGTCGACTGTACAATGATATGTTTCTGAATATGCCGTACAGATGTATATCAGTCTGCTTCCCTGGGTGTGTGTTTGTTTGCGACGCTAACGACGACAAGGTATCGCCAGTGAAATAAGCCACCAGAAATCGTTGACTAGAAATACAAGCCCAGGTAGTAACTGCAGGCCCAATAGCGCTAATATCAGTGATTACTTTGCCGTTCTAGGTAGAAAAGTAGTTTCGCAGATACGTGCAAATGAGGTTGTAGCCTCGACTCGAAATGTCGTCGTAAAAGCAAAATGTTATTGACAGGAGGGGTCCATAGCGAAACCCAAGCGGTGCTGAAAAACATATTGATGATGATCAAGATGATTAATATTATTTATTATCGTTTGATAATAAACTGATTCAATGTTGGTCCCTTGTTAACCGATCTGTTGTTAGAAATGTCAATATTCACGATCACAGGAAAATTTGCCTTTACTTATGTGGTTTCTATACTACCGCTGCTATTACAGCCGCAAAGGCATCCTGCGTAACTAACTGGTCATCATTCTTACGCTTAATACATACGTGTATATTGCTGTTTTTTATAGCGTGTAAATATGTACCGTATATTATGTTGCAACTGTGTGTATTTTAAATAATCATTCATGTCAGAGGTAAATATACACATAAATAAAACGAACGACGTTCCACGGTGAAGAAGATAATCAGAACTTTCTATACAGTATCAGAGTTATTTGTATTCATGGCAGCCTAAGATGTGGCTGAACATTCATACAAGCCCAACTGATTTACCATATTTCAGTATATTGTCTGTTAAGTAGACATGTCGAAATTGAGAAGTGAGAGATGTCGAAATGATCATTGAGAGTTCCGTATGAAAAACATCATCGTTTAGCGAACTTACTTTTTTACGGTCTGAGAAATGAAAAAAAAACACAGATTAATAGTTTTTTTTTTTTAAAAACTTTGCTTGATACTGTGTTAAGGTACCAAAAATTGTATACGCTTGAATACAACTCCGATAATTGAGTTGACATCAAAAAACATCATGGAAAGCCCCATGGGGGGCCACAGTTTTAGGGAACAACAATGTCCTGCCGATACTGTGTCACTAGAGTTTGAATCTTCAGTGGAATTCTCAGCCCAAATGCCATATAATTATGGTTTAATTGAGAACGTCTATAAACCTACTACCCGATTTAGGCTAATAATTTAAGCTGATTAGTATAATTGTTTCCGTATGATAACTAATGTCAGGTTATAATATAGATAACAATGTAAAGGTTAGAATTTACCCGGCTCCACCCTTCCATCAAGCGCTTAACCGAATCGGTAAAAGCGACGTTTTTCATATAGCTAACTTACGTTCTTTGAGACCGTTTATCGATCGAACAACCAGCGAATCTTTGAAGCATTAGCATAAAAGGACCTTGGGTCATCTTTTATAGCCCTAGGAAACCTTATGTACATACTGCAGAAAAGCAAAGATTGCATAACGTACTGTTTCTATTATTTATATTGATTTCATGAGCTCATAGTTTGACGTCTCTAAGGAGAACCTTAAGACCCAATAGAAATTATTCTCCTCGCCGGTAGCTCAAGAGACATAAAAATCATATAGCATAGGATTAAGCGCACGCTCCCATGTGATTAACTGCGGTCACATCAAATACTGATTGTTCACTGTTAAAGAGCCTTCAAGGGCCTTGGGCCACATAGGAAGGTAAACATTAATTCTACCAATATATTCGCCTATACAAGCCCCTCTCTGATGGATAGGCCCCGACCAGAACCAGTTCAGGCCTGTTATTTAATTAGCCGACAACGAATCTCGACAAAGTTTTCGAAACGTCTTTTTGCCGTTAGGCATTCTATCAGACGGCTGGCTTTCAGCATGAAACAATCTATGTTTGCCCAGATTCGAGCCTAAATCACCACGGGTCCCTGAGATTAGCAAGCTATTGCGGAAAAGTCTTCAGCAGATCCTCGCACTTGATTTCGTTTTATTATTAGGGATGCGCAGTTAAACCAATCACGTGGGTAACGTCTATGAAAAATAATAAAGTATTTATCACTAATTTGGCGGTCATTTCCGGTCTACTTACCATGTAACCTCAGGAGCTCCTCCCTCAATAAAAGTCTCTATACGCTTTTAAGCAGCATCATTTAATTACCCCGACTGGACACAGGTGGCCTGTATTCGTCACCAAGAATTTTTTTACCGTATTTGAATAATAAATTCAGTGAATTATTAACGTTTTTGATTAACGTCTTTAATGAGTAGGTATATTCGCTTCGCTGAAACAGGTAGACGCCTACGTTCCTCGCTATCGACCACCCCTGCTACTATAACGTTCTTGACACCGCGTCACTTTGAAGAAGTTGCGCTTACTGACTGCGCATCAGTATGTATCTATCTATGGAAGAGCACTGCATGTTGGCCCTGTTCTATACTATTCATTAATAGCCATCTACAACAACTAAGTCGACATAGCTTTTACAATGCTTAGTGTTTGGATGGTTTCATAACGATTTTTGGAATCGAACTAGAGAACGTTTTTTTCGTGAGAGAGCCGTGTGGGCCTAAGTCCTAGCAAATACATGGCTACTAAATAAATTTTTTAAAGCACACAACACAACGTAAAGAACAACGATTTATAACAAATACACAGCTAAACTGTTTGGGTACATGACACTAGTTGACAATGCGCGGATAGTACTACGGTCAGATATGTTATTTTTACCCTTGTTGCTCTATCCCCTACAGCCGGACGTAACATATACAATGAATAGCTGCATATTCCTCTGCGTTTCTCTGTGTTTCTACATAGAGCAGCGGGCATCGTTCATAATATAGATTAAATTAAATTCATCCACATATATATATATATATATATATATATATATATATATAAGTTCTGACGGATATTGGTTCTCCCTTACCTATAAGCGACAAACAAATCAATGAAAAGGACAGTTCCTCATTTCGATCAGCGGCCACTGCGTAACCTGGTACACACTCAGGGATTCCCTTTCTACTGAGAGCACCGTTAGTAATTTACTCATTGGCGCTATGTCGATACATAGCGGCGTACTGAAACGTATGACTCTTCATAGAATATGCGAGGTCACAACAAGGCGTTCCCATAATGATGCAATGAATAGCGCGCATGCCAGCGAAATTTAAGGGACAGGTGGTGGGATGGGTTCGAACTGGCACAGAGTGCCCTTTGTGGTATGAAGAGCCAGTCAAATGATGGAATAATCAATGACAGTAACGGGCAAAAGATATGAAAGTTTTTCGTGCAGAACGAGCCGCTACATGCATATTTCACAGTGGTGTAAAAATGATCAATTTTTTATTACGCATATTAAAACAAATAGAACGCTAAAATAACGGAGAAATTTCTCTAGAATTAATTTCTCTCTATATTAGCTTTAATATCATTCCCGCTCGGTAAACGATACCCTTCAACAGGACGACGCTCGGACATATATCGCTATCGTACCCCGGAGCACCGTTGCACATGACCTTACTACCTGCATATTACCTTACCGTCACTACATTTACTTGATCTTGTACATGGAGCTTGAAAGAGTCTTTGACAGCCAAGTGTTTACCACAGAATAACTCAGTCAAGCAATGCGGAGCTTCACTTTTCGAGCGTCAGAATAAAAATACTTACCGGCATGAAATTTATGTTACGGCAGAGGTACGAAATGATCGAGAGTGACTATATTTGTTCAATAAGAATCAGTTTCGCACAATGCAAAACCACGAAAAGCTTCCTACTCCGTCCATTTAAATATTAATACTGTTAGCAAGCAACATTACTGCCGTTATTATACCTGCACTGTCGATTTTGAGGAAAAGGTCTTTAACCCCTGATAGAATTCGCCCAATTGGGTAATAGCTAATTTTTGCTCGAATTTCGAAAGTGACGCATTATTGTTCGCGTTAGCGGGACTGTTGTTTTGCTTCAAAAGGAACTGGTTTTTGTCTGCTAGCAGCGTTAACGGACGAACACATTCCCGCCAAACAGGCAGCTAAAGTTCCCCCCAATTTGGGTGCACCACCCTATATGCACCAGTTGTCTGCGTGTAGCAGTCAGCAATGGACCGGAAAGCAGCTATTGTTGGCTGGAACGAGACGGCAGTCAGCAGCGACACTAAACAATAGCAATGCGGTCGGTTGCTTACTGACGTAATTCTTCTATATGTACTTCTTTTATCTTCTTCTATATATGACGAACAAACAAACCAGTCGAATGGATGAATGTATAATACAATAACCTTGTCCAACCGTTAGCATTTGACTGTCAGTGGCTAGACGCTTATTCCCGCTTTTTTCCATAACATAATACCACATCACATAACCGTTACGCCAGTAGACATTTACGTAGACAAATATACAAATACAGCCACACGGACAGCCATACGTACAAGCAAATACTCATATACAGTTTGTATTTAAGAGACAGACTATGGTCTATCTTTGATTGAGCCAAATGCTTCTTCGCAGTCCGACGCTGAGGTAGGCGGCACAGTTCACGGACATTGCAGTCAATGGTCCGTTGCCGTCGTTGACGCAGTGGTCGCTGCAATCAACGTAGCTATCGTATCAACCGTCGACCGTTTTAACCAAAGGAAAATAGCTAGCAAACGACATCCAAGCCGGTCGCTCGAGCGACCGGCCGACCGACCAGAACTAAACGCTTGTGAACTTCGTTTCTTTCAGTATCAACTGACTGTTGTTGTCTTTGTCTTCGTCGAAGTGATGAAACTTTACTTCGTTGTACATGTATAAACCAATCCATGTATGCAAACTTCTATAATGGCACCAACAGTGCGACAGCATCCGCCCCTGTGTCGTGTGTCCACAATATGAACAGCTGCAACGCGAACGCCTGTTGCGACAACACCTCGAACAACACCAACATTAGCGTCAGTGACAACAGCAGCAAGCGAAATAGTAATAATAATCTCACTATTACATTACCATCAAGCAGCATCATACGCCGGACTGCGCAAGCGTTTCTGAACGCGAGGCAATAACGATAAACTCCCCGGTGTATCGACACGCTCTTTGCCATCCTGGCTGGCGCCACCCTCTTTCCCCCTGGCTTCGATGTCCCTCTCCTTCATTTCGGATTGTGACCGTTGCTGCCGCAATTACACCGGAAACCATCCAGGAAGCGGCCGCATTCATGGCCGCGTGAGAGGCGCCACGACGATTCGAAATAATGCCAACCACAGCGGCCGAGCCTTGTGCGGTTAATTGTCGAGAGGGGCATTGCTTCGTAGTATTGCATTACAGTTGCCTAGTGTCTCCGGGGCTTATCCTATGCTGGTGCAGCAGGCCTTTGCGCTTCCCGACCGACGCCGTCAGTGGCGGATGCCGTAGCTAGGAGAGCAACATACAGCAAACTGGGTCGATATGGGTCAACAACAGATAGAGCACTACGGTCAAATTGAGAGTTGGCAGCGTGAGTCGCTGGGTGTCAGGCGGTCAGAAATGGTCAAGCTGCCAAGCTGAACGATATTTACGGTAGTTATAATAATAAGTACAATATTAACAATGGTAACAACAACAACAGCAGCAATATATGCAGGCGACAAACGAAGCTAATAGTAACTGAAGTCACATGTTAATGTATATGAAGCACTTGAATGAAGGAGGTAGGGGCATCGGATCGAGCCTGATGGGTTGTGATTAGCACGTGTTCTATATAAGTCATATACACATTATCAACCGCATACAGCAGCATTTGTATTGAATGGACATTATGACTGGACGGCAGACAAAGCGGAAATGACGGAATAATGAACCGTGACGATGTGACGATGACGTCTTGACTTATACGTATAATCAAGCGTACAGCTAAATGTCTATAGAATTTAATGTAGCAGAATAAGATGCAATTATGGGTAAAAAAAATACCGCCTACAAGATGGCGTTGTAATTACAGAAGAGTTATAAAGCTAAGTAATCTGAGGTAATGCGATGCAATAACTGTAGTAATGAGATTGATGTTTCAGTTGGTTTCCAGTCGATTATGGTACTTGGTTATGTGAGTGTTTATGAGAGGCTAGGATATCGGGCCATATGCGGTAATTTATTACGAAGGGAAAAATGTAAAAAAAAACATTACATTTCCCCAATATTTTTACAAGAACAAACGAAACAAGTAGAAACATACATTTCCCCAGGGAGAATTATGCTTCGTCATTTGTTGCTATCTGAGTGGGGTCAATCAGATTTGTTGGGCGTCTTTCTGGGTTTTGTCTAAGACAACATTGATACTGATCCAATTTTTCCACAGATCCATCGTTCGTCCAACACTAAATCAATCTTAGTTTATTTCCTACTTAGAATCCTAATTTAACCATAAAGTAAATAAAACCTACTCAATCATTATTCAGCTCATAATAAACACATAATTGGAACTAGTAGCTGACGGAAGGTGCGAGCGAATAGAGCGGAGTCGCACCAGCCCATTTTGTATCACGCTACAGGTTGTACGAACCCTACTGACGATGTCATCGAGTATTGCGCAAACATCAGCCGTGTCCGGCGTGAGGGCAACCCTTATGAAGATTTTCTAGTCCATACGTCATGTATACAAATGCACGAGATGGCAGTTAGTTGATATAGAAAGATTTGAAATCATTTGACAACCGGCCCCTGCAATAAGTATCGCTGCCGTATCTGTCGTCGATCTAACTTCGTTGATTGGGTTGTAAAGAATCAATGCAATAAAGTTGCATGTTAGGCTTGAAACAGATTCTCAGTTAGAGGTATCGTGTAAACAACTATCATATGGTCATAATTACATTTCTAATCCAATAGTTCCGATTTGAAGATTGTAGATTCAAAAAACATACTATCTGATACGTCTATGTAAACTAGATGCCTGATGAAAAACGTACACGATCCACTCGTAGAATATATATCATTGCACATGGCGGGTCAACAATTGGCCGACTAGGGAAATCAACGAAAGTGTATAATTAGCAAAAAAAAGATTATCCTACTCAAGACTGAGACGAAGTTTACGACTAGGACCAATGGAATTTCAGATGTACACCTACCTTTTTGCCTAGACGCAGACAACAGTTCACTATAAGCCTAATTTTGCCTTACGCTGTTTTTCTATTCTCGCTCTAATTTTGAGTATGCGTAGTAAGCGTAACGAGGGTAGTGTATAGACACAAGCTGAAATTCAAAACTTCAAAAGTAAGCTAAAACACTATGAAGGATTGCTCTCTGTTGCGGCAATCAGGAGGGCAGTTTTAAATAAGGACGAACCTATTGTTACTACTTAATATATTACTGGGAAAGGAGTACCTTTTCACTAAGGGAATTATTATGAATCTTACGCGTCGATGTAATTACTAATTTAAATTTAGACACATTGGGGGAGAAAAAAATATTTATCCACAGGATAATATAAAAGTAAAAGGACAAAATAATTTCTGCGTATATGTTTGACTATATTGGATCAGCTGTAAAGGAAAATCATTACTACAGGTATTTCAATCAAGAAAAATTAGGATGACGGAAAACAAGCTACAACCTTTGTGCATACCCGGCTATAGTATGTACGTTATGTCGATAGGATCTGCATGTACTAAAGAGTAACGCTTTGGCCAGGTTTTGGCAGTGACCTGTATAATAATAATATTATATTATTCGTCAACTTTTATCGCGACTCACCACAAACTGGATCGTGTCGACAAAGTTCCAATTTGATTTCTCGTCGAATTTGCCCCTGTTTCGCACGCTACGAGATCAAAATAGTGCGTCTAGAAAAAAAAAAAAAGCCATATGCACCGTATTTGTTGAGTTGTTGCTAGCTAACAGAGATAGCCACGCTCAGGGAAGGCATCTGTCTACTGTGAGAGCATTCTATACGTGGTACGACAATAAAAATAGGTCGAAACTGAAAACGTATTGCATTCCGTTAGCGAGAGAGGGCCGACACATATATTCACAACGTCGAAGAACTACTACGACGACGACGACGACGACGACGACAACAACAACAACAACAGCATTAACAACTAAAAGAATCCCTGGGGAGTTTAGTCGACGCTGTTATATGGTTATTCCTTTAGATGGAGCGTTATCGGCCATGCCTCTTTGGTGGGCTGCATAAAGTCCAGATAAAGTTTACAAAACACGTAACAATAATTATTTTGTTTACGATTAATAATTACGAATTGACCGTTTATCATTTAAATTGACTATAATTACAGTTTTATCTCTATCTTTAAATGATAATTATCGCTATAACAACAAACAGACCCCAAGGTCACCGTAAAATTGGATTGGTTTGGTCCTGTATACTAGTTCCGCTCACGTATATTACAGCATCGGTATGTTGCTTTAATACACATTCTCATCAAAGCTATATTATTTTAGCGCAAACGAAGGCCTGAGAGCTGGTTAAGATACTATTCGTGCTTTATATTCTTTTATTATAAGCCAGCTAATCCTTATGCACGGGTTTGTATGTGCTCCGCAGTCCCACGAAAAAAACGAGCGTCTACTACAATACATTTTGTTTGCAAGGTCGAATCAGTATTGTGTTTTTGTCAGTGGATCTACTCACTCTGCAATCTGCCCTGGCTAGAAACCTGTCAGCTTATGCCAGATTGTACGAACTTTGATTGACAAGTTCTTGTAACTTGCTCGCGGTCGGTAGGGTGAACTGTAATTTTTGTTCTTATCCTTGTTTACATTATGCGACTTTTTTTTTTCTTACTAATAGCGTTGTGCATTTGTAATCGTCCGCTAGAGCATGCGTACGTTCGTCACTTGACGCAGTTGAAAGATGTATAAAACTTTGTGCCTTATTGATGGAGTATAATTCCATTGTTAATGTCCCACATTAAATATTACTAGAGTTTTCTTTAGCGAAATGAACTGCATGTGTATGTATATATATATATATATATATATATATATATATATATATGTACAGAGCATTGATCTTTGTACGAGAATATACGTGCGACGGATAGATATAGTGCAAAGAATCTTGTAAGCTCCACATATTTTACCTCTGGTACCTAAATCAAAAGGCATTACATTGGACGTTCGAGTTCTGCTAGACTATTTGGGTTTTTCCCCAACGGAGTTACGAAGCGGTCCGATGACAGTTTATCAACGCCGAACGCTTGCCACATGTTTCTTGCTACCGTAGCAATACACTGAAAGGAACACTCGTTAGCAACCCAAACTACGCCACCCTCTTGCTACATTCTGCCCTGAGGGCGACGAGATGTACGTCTAGTAAAACTCAGTGTTTCGTCTCGTCAAGCACTTCACCGTCTGTATACTCATTTGGCCTTCTTTCGCACCTTTAGTTATTTTTTTTCACCTGACTTTCTATTAGACATGCCCTAGAACAGGAGTAGACTTTTTTGGACTTACCAGGTGTCTCTTCAATAGACCTATGAAACGACATAGCAACCGTACAAAATGCTATCGCTCTCAATAACGATTCCTTATTTTTCTTAAATTCCTGATTTGTCCTTATTGACCTGGTCGTCAATTTCTGGTCATAAGATTTGCCAATGCTGAGGTTTAGATCATTACAGCGTCATGCTTGTTAGTTGTGTTAACTGTGGTAACGCATTTAAAGGAACGCGCATTAGCTACCCAGAGCAGGCTGCTTCATGTCGTTGCAGAGTAGAAAATCATAAGCGCAAAAATCGTTAATGATTGCGCTGGAAAAAGCTCCTGTAGTCAGTGCCTGTCATTGAATAGGCTATGACAGTCCTCGCATTTTAATATAGGGTTCAATGTTGAACTCATTTGGAGGATATTGCGTAATATTCCGCAAGGGGTGCGTTAGTGTTTCTTTGCTATTCATTGTAGACTAAAACGACCAACGATCGAAGTGCTTCCACCGCACTTTAGAATGGCCAATTTGCTAGAGTCACACGGAATGGCCTTTGTCACGAAAAGTAGTCGACATCGCACCAATCCTCTTGCAAGACTACGATTCGTTCTGCCTTCCGAAGATAAGTTCTTCTCGAAAACATTTTCGGCTCTAGTAACCAGAACCTTTTGTTATTGGACGTGGTCAAACATATAAGGCTTTTTATTCTTTAACATTTGTTAAAAACAGTGTGCACTAATACCTCTGCTGTTGGCTGAAAGAAGTATAGAAAATACACTGTTGCGCAGGATGTCAACAGGGAACATGGCAGCCCCATAGGCATTTGCTTTTCTTCTGTATCAAGACATCGAAATAAGTCTCGAAAGTTGTCTAGGCTGGCTAAGTTGTCTTAGAAGGCCTTGTTGTTTCAGTTTGACACTGCCGCTTTAATTAGAATGCCGCACAGAATTTCCACTGCTTGGCTGTAGCCTAAGTCTTAGAGATGCAAGATCTCTTAGCAAGTATATGCCGGTACCAAAAAAATCAAGCTGTCAACAATCCGCTATCAGAATTCATACTTAGGAAACTTGAGAAATCATAATAAGCTGACCTCCTGGGGACAGTCGTCTTTCCCAAAATGGTGTACTTTTTCTGGCTGAGAGATGAGAGCGGAAAGGGAGCTCCTTCGACTCTACTTCGGCATTGGCGACACCTACACAGGCAGTTAGGCTATTACGTGCTATGACACGCAATGCGAGTTTCGAAGTTTCAATAGACATAAAGACACACACAGCCAGTGTTTGTCGTACCTTTTTATCGAGAAAGAGAAGGCGTTGGAAAGAATGTCAGGCCTCGACGATGAGGCCTGGCAAATCATTGAACATTCTTTGCTCGATGCGTAGACGTGGATGCAGGTAAGCAACCCTTACGGTGAGCTTAAACGATGTAAGCACCCGCACGGCTTCTGATCCCATTCCTAGAATCTGTACACGGTTGTTTAAGTACCGTACGGAGCAACGTCAGGGGGATGTAAGCAAGTCACAGAATGATCCCTTAGAATAATAGACCTGTTTACCAAAAGATTAACACACCAAACAGAAGTAGCCAGATAGACCTTCTGTTGAACTGTTACTTCTCCTGACTGACGCGTGACGTGCAAGTAAACTTGTTAACTACTGGGGGGTTAGAAGCGAAATCTCTTTATCTAGAGATCTCTATGTAGAGGGATCTACGCCCTTGGATATCCTCGATTAAGGTTATGGACCAACGTGAGATGGGCAAAGGGTGACATCTGGTATAGGACCATACTTTCATACCCTTTGAAAATAAGTTATTTATCGTTTTGAAGTAAAGACACCTGTAAACTTAGTGCAGATCTACAAAAGAAGCTATTTAAGGCTGCGGAGCAGCCTTGCACTACGACCTTTTAGGAATGATCATTGTCATTTTAACTGCAGAGGAAAAATAGCGAACTAAGTATGAGAGTAGAGTTAAATCATCTTAGGCATATTCATAATAATATAATCGGCTCTGGATCATATAGAATCAATGAATCTATTCATAATACTAAGACAGTAATAAAGAATTGTTCTTATTACTACATATGGTTTGTCTACAGGAATTTTGTGTAGTTTAAAATCGACATCTGCATATAGGAACATTAGGCAACGATTTTGGCATAGTGCACGGTAAAAATAGCCACGTATGCGTCCTGTTCTAATTGAGCACCTAATATTCGACACGAATGTACCACACCGCGATACCTATACAGACATGTATGAACTTTTCCCGTATTCACGAATCCGAATAGGTGGAAGCTGAGTGTTTCACCCGCAACTGTCATAGGTTATCCATATCGGTTAGCCATGCACTATATACTGGCTGCGGCAGACAGACTATTACATAGCAGCAAGTAGCGACTGGTTACTATGGAGAGCGCGGTCATATGGCAGCAGACGCGTTTTTGTTATTGCAAATATTTCTAACTCTAATTATTATTATTATATAGTTAAGTAGTGCTAAAAATACAGTATTCACGTTTCTATTATGACCTGATCGATGTCTACACTTTGACGTCCAAAAGGCTTCTTTTAGGCTATTTGTACTTGAGTGGACATTTGCACAGAACACGTTTATAGACACGTGTTCATTATTGATATACGTAAATAGCTATGGTCGTCTAGGGCAGGATGGAACAACAAAAAGCAGAAACGAGTCTACAATTGAAATAAAAAATATCGGCTGTACAGACTGCACGTTTTGTGTTAACAGTTATTAAATATTTATAAAAAATTAGATAAAATATCATCACGCATCAAGCCTATCGTATCATGTGCTTAGTTGCATAGTGAGCTCGTCGCTATACGATAATCTTTTTTTGCAATAAAATATACAAACCTGTGTTATGTCCACTCCTTTATCAACGTAAAAGCTCATCGTGAACAGACCTTAGATTCATGGCAGAATTCCATGTTCATTCAAACGTATCCTTCAATCGACTTATTTCTACTCTGCCTGACCAAATGACTATGATCAAACGTTTCGGATTTTACGTCCTGTCGTCCCTAATCATTATTCGAACGACGGACGTTCAACGCCAAACTGAACATGTCTCTGACTAGGCCTGATCTGGGACTTAGGCCATCTCACCACGTGTCTTTAGATTGAGTAGGC
The DNA here is from genome assembly GCF_002532875.2 of Varroa jacobsoni. Classification (NCBI taxonomy): domain Eukaryota; kingdom Metazoa; phylum Arthropoda; class Arachnida; order Mesostigmata; family Varroidae; genus Varroa; species Varroa jacobsoni. The sequence continues at coordinate 138,972 of NW_019214211.1, read as the reverse complement.
AAACACGTTACCATTTTACCACCGCAATAGCCAGGACAGAACATATACTACTTAGTATTAGAAATAACTATTGTTGTTTGTAAAGTGTTAAGTATAGCACCGTATCCAAGATATACTATAATAGTAGTAATTGCGCTTCATTAAATACAACATATCCGCACATTGACCGTCTCTGATCTCTACTCGCGCACCAATTATTTATACTATCATCCAATAATGAGATCGAAAGATGACATACGTTCGTGTCAAGTCAATAGAGTCTTACTGCGCCCCACCCAATGTACGACCTCGCACCATCAGGCAGCAGGAACATCTAAGTTAATTGAAGAAATGAAGGAAGCAATTATTTGATGATTCTACGCATAAGTTTATTGGCAGGCGCATCGTGCAAACGCTCCTCTATGATTTTATTATTAAATGAATAAATAATAATCAATTGATTATTATTTATTCATTTATTCATAAAACAGCCGCTAAAGAGAGCCAACCGCGTTGGGCAAAATGCGTGTTTCGTTGATATTATAACGCGATGCCGTAATGCCACTCAGCGAACTCACAGTTAATATTGAAGTTAGTCCTTATCTTACTAATTCATGGCCCTGTCTGGCCTACGTGGTTTGACGCTGGCCTGGAAGACAAAGATACTCCCCTTCTAATGGTGTCGAGGTAACGTTGAAGTGTATATAAAGGTCAAATATCTGTCAAAGGATGTCTGGCCAAGAAAAAATAATAGGAAATGCCGTCGGGCATTCATAACTGAAGGAAATTACAAGATCGAACCCAAAGAACGAGTTGAACTAACAAAATACCGTCGGTTCCGGTATTCTATTAGTAAAACGGGCTCTTTATTATATCTATGTTCCCTAAGTTGAAATATTAATTTGTCTTTATTGGATATCGCCCCGCTTACCTAGCCATCCACACCTGAAACTATTTCTAAATGGTGTATTTGATAAGCGTCGACATCATAAATCTATTTTATACATACATTTAATCTAGCAAAAATGCTTAATCATATATCCGTCTTTAGGAAAGCCTACTGCTCTATCATAAGTTGGCCATATGCTTGCTATCGTATTATTTGCCCATCAATTAACTGGTACAGACTATGGCATTCTAATGACGTGGTTCTTCGATCAGCAACTGTTTTTTTGCCATAGAACATAAAGGATGGCCTCATCGGTTATCCGCGAAAGAACATCTCTTACAAGTTTCTTGTTATGGCCTTTGTCGTTTCCATGCTCGCCTGTGCCACTTTTTCCTTCTCGCGGTATTGGACATTCACTCTTTGCATTGTTGTATCGGAGCCTTGTTCCGATCTTATTCGGCCGTTCCGACCGCTTGATCAGACCAGCCCCGATCCAGTTCCGCCCTTCGACAAGTAAGCAGGCGGCGCCCCTTCCAGGGGCAAGCAGTGAACGACCTTCTCTAGCATTCGCTTGCGGCGAGGCCCTGGGGGCGGGCAAGGAGAGCTAGAAGAGAACGCTCGTCTGAATCGACCGCCTTTCCCCCCACCCCTTCACCTTGTATGTTCATTATGCTTGATTATTGATTAGTATTGTTGTCGTTGCCAGCGTAGCGGAAGACAATGCTGCGTATTGCAGTAGCATTACCTCAGTCCCTTATAGATTCGCATTGTCTGGAACCTATGAGTATCTCACGTGCCCCGTTTTCGCTGCCTTTGCCTGACCATGCACACGTGTGCAGTTGTAAAAGGAGTCTTTTGTGTTGTTTCACTTAACATAGTATATTGGTGAGATCTTCTTATCGGGGGTCTGGGATAGTACTATACTACTGTTGCTAATATCTTTTGGGTGCTTTCTATCTTTTTTTTTCGAATATTTTTATGTCTTGTTGCATTTTGTTGTTGTCGTCGTTATTTTTCATCGTTATTCTTGTGTGACATTGTACGTGAATTATTGAATTATATATAAAGTCTATCTAAATAAAATTGTGATTTATTATGAAACTTATTTGCGGATTTATTGCGGAGTTTTATCTTACTTTTACTGTTTTTTTTTCGGGCCAAGTATCAGCCTTGCCTGGCATTATCTAATCGAAGTGTAAATTAACGACAATTACATGGAAAAAAAATGCCAAGCCTTCTATTGGGGTTTTACTTACTTACGGTTGCCTTTTACTGTTAGCCCATATCGAAAGTTTCACCGTGTATCCACTTCGAGAATTGTTTCATGAATTGCTTCGTTTAACGCCTCTTGCTTCTAACTACTACTGAAATATGAATGTACAGAAACGATCAACTATATGGGAGTTTCTGTACTTCCACGTTCGTGGCCTTTATTAACTACTTGCTGTTGCTCATTTTTACATCGCGGTATGCCTTCACGCTCCAGTCCAACCTAAGTTCTCACAGCTTTTCTCACCGATTTTCCCTTTCGCTGCATCGCTTTCATGCTATTGGTCAAACGAAAAAGACAACTGCACGTTCCCCACTGCTAGCAGCGTCTATTGCCAAATGCATCGTGCGGAGTTAGACAGGCCACAAGATAGATTGCGTGGACACCATTCTCTAATCTGAAAAAAACCCTTGTCTCATTCCAACAGCTGTCCCTCCTTTGTACGTACCAATTTCCCTTCGAGTAAATCTTCGATGTCCTTCGAGGCCTTAAGATGTGCATCCTTAAATTTACCGGTGCATAGTGTCCTGTTGGTGTGCGCGATTCGACTCCCAAACCGGACGAAAAGACCCGAGGTCGCAGATTGAGCTCGCACCAGGATCTTGCAAACTGCGAGCAAAAAGAAAAAAAGCGAATCACTAAGGCACTAAAGATGCATCTTAGCATGAGCATCGGTCACGGTGACGGCAACGAGAACGTGCCCGCACAAGTCAGGCACGGAATTGAGAGAAGACGAAGCGTAACTAGGTCATTGAATGATTGCTGGGCATAGAGTAACTCGGTAGACCGGTCGGGAGGCAGACGGCATGCCAAGTATTGGTGCTGCCAGGAAGAGGAAATAGCCGAGCCGTCAGAAAAAAGCTGCCGACTGAGTACTGCTGTTTTGAATAATGGCGGCGCCAATAAAGCGCGCTGTGGCCTAGACGTTTTGGCCTTGGATGAACCGCAAATGGATCGAAATAGCCAGAAAGGACAAAGCCTAGGTTCTAGAAGGTGCTCCATCACGTGACATGATTCACAACGAGAACACAAGATGCTGAAAACAAAAATAGGAAAAAATAACATAAAACAGGATAGTTCAACAAATATAGCAAGTCCATTTTAGAATCAGGAAAACGGTTTTACGATTGTTCGACCAGAGTAGCGAGAATGCCATCACGTTTTTGGCCTGCTAAAAGCAATCTTCACTTCGACCATGACAATGACAAACGTTCGTTATTTCGTTGCATTCGTTATTGGTATAGCTATACTGTAATCTATACGTAGCTAGTATAATAAATAAACAGACCGATGTGAAGCCTGCAAGCTTAAGAAGCGACACATTGCTCCGTTCAGTTGGTTAGCTTAGAGTGCTATGTCGTCAACCAAAAAGGCGAAACAATGGTGCAATTTTGTAAGTACTCACAAACTAATTAGGATATATTAGGTGTACTTGAAAAGAAGTTATTCGACAAACTAGACATGGAAAATATGCTGTTAATGCACTATAATGGTTTTAGGTCCCACAGGTAACAGATAGTTGTGTTTGTTTGGCAATATATTGAAAAAAAAATAAGATTTATGTTATATTACGTATCGCACTGCGGCTCAGAAGATGTCCTTGAATTTTATCGTTGGTTAGGCTGATAGCCGCTATAATGATGCCCAATTAACAGTGCCAGGTCTAAGGTTTCTTCGAGCCTCTGGCCGTATATACCGATTCATATATTGTAGCCTTTGTCGATCTTCAACATAACTCGATACGGGCGCCTATCAAACAATGGTTTTGCGTGTTCAGATTCGACGCTGTACTGATACGGTCCGTGTGTTTTTATCCATTCAGTCGGTCGCTCGAACGGTGTATCTATGCACAAACGCACAGGATACCATGCTAGTGCACTTCCTGGTGGGGCAGCGGTTGACGGCCTTCAAGCGATCCTTCCGTTCTACTTCGTAGCGTCCCGAGGCGGGTCATTCTACACAGGGCCAGAAACGTCACTGCACGAAACAGCATCCGTCAAAAATGGCTCTTGAGACTCAGCAGGCTCAAAACATATATGGGAAATTTGCCACCATGCCGCTGATACAAGTTTCTATTGTGTGTTCCAGTCGCACCGAAGACCGTGCGCCAGCACAGTCCAATCTTTTCTTCACTGAATCACTTTTCCTGCTACAGATGCTTCCCAAAAGCCTCGAAGTCAATAGATCTACAATACTTCAGGTTACGGCGAGCAGCAGTGTATGACCTCCGTGTTCGCCAGTGCCATCGAATTGAACAGGACGGATTCAGAAAACATTGGCTCCATTATAATTGCGCTATGTATCCAACACAGTGTTATGCGCATGTCGTACAGGCATATACTGCATAGAATATCGTTCTAACATGAGACGATGTTAATGCCGCCACATCAATGTTACGTCAATGTGTACACGTCTATATGCATGTGATTCGGTCTATGCACAATGAGGCAACGGTGACACTGACTCAAAGCACTGTTACGACGTCCGCGAACGACGGTGGCAGTCAAGCGAACCGTCGATCCCAGAACCTCTAGAGCCGAAGGACGAAGAAAAAAAGTGTCACGCTACGTACCAGGCATAGTGTCTAACTAGAATCGGTGTTCGGCAACGATCCGAAAAGCCGGTGCTTTTACAGGCCACAGACTATTTCTAAGGGCTGTCCCACATCCGTTCCGAATTCGCTCTTATGTAGAACAGAAACGGAAGATCAGCAGCGAACGTAAGTCGGTAGCCAGCGTACGTACGAACACCAACGCACATGTGCATATACTGATGTGCTACCGGCGTCGTGAAGTCTCGTACAGAGCCAGGAAGACTTGTTTACATGGCTTTACGCTGTCTAGTGCTGGACCCTGCTTCGGGTCGTAGCGTCGCTTCTTAACGCCGAGTCGTGCTCCCAAGCGGAGTTGTGCACGCAACCGTTGTTAGCCAGACAGGCATGCTTCGGTGCGAATGTCGCACAGCAGATGCCTGCGCCAGACTCGCGGCCGAGTACATGCCCAGAACCGTAGCAATAGTCTAAACTAAAGACGGAACGTCATCTGCTTTCACTAAAAAAGAGTCCCTGTGTTCAACAGCGCTATCAGTCATGTTGGAATAAAACACTAAGAGGACAAACATTTTGTCGGAAGTGTTCTACATGTTCAATTTGAGGCTAACTTCGAAATATTTTCACATCGCACACAAACCTAATGCTTCACCAAAGATCTATCTATTTAAATCAGTAGTTGACACGGGCTATATGCAACTGAATGACTATGATGTTTTGAACTGGGCGAACGTGTCGGCTAGGGCTTCTTTACCGCAAGTGATAATGCTGGAGGCAGCCCGCTTCTATATTAAAAAGCTATGGAGGTTTCAGGACAACGTTTCAAATTCTACTTGTAGACTCGTAAAGGTTCGTCTCGTCGTATAGTATCATTTTTTTGAGAACGAATGAAATGAATTTCGTTCGTACAAAATTATATCTCTTAGAAATTAATATCACATCTCGGACTAGATTAACTTGGCATACATGCGTCTTGTCTACTCAATCAACTATGGAGGTGGAATATTAATTCGGGGGCCTAGACAGCCTTTATTAGCAAATGGTTGGGGTCCCCCGCTGGCACGACAGTATGCGTTGACTGCAATCGCTTTTCGCCAATCGCTTCGGACTCTTCGGCAGTTGTGAGCGTTTCTACAACCGGGATCGACTTCAGAGTAATGCACAGATTTTCGATGATCAGTAGATAGTAGAGGTGTTGTTGTTACCGTTCTAGCTGATGTAACTATATCTAAACTTCGAATAAAGTTCTGCTTATGTTTATGTAAATGCAGCAACAAGCGCAACTGAACATTTCCTGTTATTAACGCGTGCTGTGTTTATCTATTTTGAAGATTACGTACTCTACACTCTACTATTAATAAATACAAACAAAACATCAACTAAGTAATTTCGATTATCTGCCTTAGGGCGTTGGTTCCAGTATATTTCTGCTCGTTTATGTAAAATATCGACACTAGCCGTTTCGTATCTATTAAGTTGAATCACAAAGGCGATAACATAAGATAGAGAAGTTAGGAAAAACTTGTTTCTACTTGCACTACTCCGGACTCGAGTATATCTTACATGACTATTTCTCCTTCGAATAAATCTGGACAGACATGTCTTATCTACTCAGTTAACTATGAAAATGGTAACCTTTTTACGAGGTGCTTCCAACGGCGGATGTTTAACGGCGTATCGTACTCGTGTTGAAACTGATTGAGAACAACTTCGTCTACGGTGCAATAATTCCTCTCGACTGAATAACTTCCTTCTTGCACTAAACACGGGTCTACGTCCTGTCACTGCAGAGTCTTACCAAATACTGTACCTCGACTATTCCGTTCATGGCAGAATCAGTTTTCCTCCAAAAAACTGGAGAGACCCTTTCCGTCCACGTGCCGATTGCAGGATGACTTCCACTCATCTAATTATTGTGGGCGTCTTTTGTTTTTGAAAAAGATAGCCTAAGGGCGACAAAGATCAGCGCTAGGAAGCGAGCCGTTGTATATTAGGCTCTGTCAATGATCGGCGTCAGTTGAGCTCTCAACTATGATACATCACGATGGCGCTCACCGAAGTTAATAGCCAGTCAATCACATGACTGGACTTGGGAACGTCGCCACACAATTTATAGGCAAACGGGAGCTGTAGACTAATAGGGATTGCTGATGGCCTCCTCTTCCTTCTCCTGTAGATTGTTGATGGACTCTATGCGTGGTGAGTATATATGATATCTCGTTTCGCATGAACGAGATAATCGTAAAGACTCGAAATCAATTCTTTAAATAGCCACAGGCCGATTAAAGCTGTTCCTACAAGACCGACCGACGGACATGATATATCCTATATGAGATATCAGAACGTAGTCGTGGCCGCTGAGTGACCAAAAGAATAATGAAACAAAGAAAAAAGCTAATAGTAAACCGCGTATCACGATAACCCTATTTATTGCCTTAACGATAAAAAACCCAAAGAAAAAGATATCCATAGGAAATATGTTTTAGAGGATCTTTGGCGCGCCGAATGATTTTGACTGGATGGCAAGCATGTTAAATAAATAAGCTTGATAAATAAACATTAAATACATGCATGTTGTCTGTTGTTTACGGATTCGAGCCTGTACGGCAAACTTCTGACCTTTCATTGGTAAGTCGGTCATTTGGGCATAACGAAAATCACAGACGAGCGCCTTGTATCAATGTTGTCTTCAAACAACCAGCAGTCGAAACAAAAGACAGCAACTTTGGCCTATTGAAAGGTTTCTTTGTTTGGGCTTACCTGAATTTACGTAGCCAAGCTCTGCGGACGTGTTTGATAATTAACCACCTAAACAACATAAAACAGTCAAACTGGTCTCCGTTATTTTCGTTAGACGTCAGGCACATTTTTAATAGATCTATTTGAAAAATATTTGCCCGAGTAAGGAGTGCCCCGCCATCTTCACTTGCCCAAGCAGAGCTTTTATTATATATTATTTATCATACCTGATGCAGGCGTCCTTATAAGAATACCTGAAGAATCGAGGGTCATCTTTGCCAAGTCGTAAATGCGTATTGCACTCTTCAACATATCCTATTTGGACGAGTATTATATGCAACAACTGATCAAACGCCGGAAATAGCCACGTCAACCTAATCACATGATGTACGAATTTTGCTTTGCTATGTCTGACTCGCCAGTATGAGGGACAATTCCTTTTTGAACTTACTGAGGACGGCCGAAACTCAAATCCGTCAACTACATTTGTCTTCATGATGACTTCACGGAAAGGCTCCTTTGTTCAAGGTATGGCTGGCCGCAATAAGCGTCAGACACGTTGTCTGTCACAATCAATAAATTGCCTTTGGACTCTGATATTTGAGTCCGACTGGGAACTGCTCTGTTCTACCATTGTAGTTTAGAACGGGTGATCACTGAAGTGCGCCGGTTTGTATGTACCAATAGAGTTCAGTCTCGATTTCAAGATTTGGTCTGTCTCCGATCTCGGAACACCGTCGCCTTGCTGTCTTTCTTATCAAAGGGCGGCGAAAGGCGTGATAGCTGGTTCTGAATCGTCCCTCACTTCTGGCGGCAGCGGCGGTGTTCATTAGAAATTCTCCCCGGTCGTTTCCCAGGCGGAGGTATATTTCCTTCTAACTCGTCGGCGTGCCTATTCGGCCTCGGTTTTCAGACTTACGGTTCCACCCACTGTTGGTTAGGTCGTAGTATTAGCAACGGAGGGAGAATCTTGCCGATGCTCGTTTTAGTGCTGAGTTTCGACGATTGTTGGCTTTACTGATGGTCTGTACAGCACCGAGGTCCTCCTGTGGGATCGGGTATGGTACCATTGTACGTAATTCTTTTTGTTCCTAAGGGAAAGTAGCTCCTTCAGCCGATCGCTAGCCTTTCTGGGACGTTAGGAGTGTGAATTCCATCTCCCCTGTTCCTCGACAAAGCCCAAACTCGTCGATAGTTTCAATAGGGTATTCATGTTCCAGTCAACCTGCCGGTCGAGGAAACCACCCCACACTCTTGGCTGGACGCAACCAGTCTAGTCTAATCGATTGAAAGTGTCAGAGGCTATTGGAGGTTCCTTTCGTTCGCGTACTTGCTCATACCTCACAGGGATTCACTTTGGGCCTTTAATCCATACACCCGTCTTTTTAAAGCTGGTGTATATATAATTTTAATATAATAATTGTTTTTCGTAAATTTGTAAACGTATTAAAGTTACAGATTCATCTTCCTAAATAGACTTTGCGACAATATTGTCACAAACGTTTAGAATCGTAAGGACCTAATACTAGGCCTTACGCAGTCCACACATAGCAGCAGTTGTAACGCTGTGCTCGGCTAAAGTTCCGCTTCATTGATGTGTTAGAAGCCGCCATCTGCAAGATTCTAGTAGAATATCAACGGAAGTCCCAAAGGTAGAATGAGTTACAAGAAGCAGCGGCAGCTTTGGCTGCCCGCTGATCGGTGTTCAGCTACAGCGTGAAAATTCGCTATGTTTTGCCTGAATGACGCCCACAAATATGAGCAGTATATCGAGTGATGATACGCTATTACTTTGAACGCCATTTTGGAACGATCTAACACGAACAAAGAGACAAACAGACTTATTTGTCAACACAAAATGGAATGCAGTGCGTCCAAATAGCGCATCACGCGAACTTTCGAGCAGATTTCGATTTCGCCCAGAAGATCGCAGTTGAAGTCGTATGTCCTGTTGGTCCCATCAACCATCTACCTTAATACAAAGGTTGGTATTGTCATGGTTCACGCACAGAACCACTGACAGGCACCTATTCTATATATACATGTATATATACAACGCATTTATATGCATTCGAGGTGACGGGCACAACTGATCAGTCATAAGTGATGCGTCGACGTCCACGCACCACTAGAGATGTGCGTGTTGGCTAGTTGTTCGGTTGCTTTGGAAGGGGGTTGCCTTGAGATGCCACCAGCCTGATAAGACTGTTGGCTATCTATCTGGGCTATTTTCTCGACACAAAGGTGCACAGACTGTGTGCTAAGGGCAAGCAAAAGGAAAATGAGGTATCGGCCCGAAAGAGCGAGGGCGTAGGGCGGTTTTGAGATGGGTCATTGGGATGAGTGGGTCATGCAACTGGGCAACCTGCTGGCCAAAAAGCCAACTTTGTCTTCCAATCGGACATAGAGATGCGTTTACAGCGTCCTTTAGGTGGTAGATGGAGAATGTGCCGTTAGCTGTTGGACCGTCGTCTACTACGAATGCAACCATCGACTGTCTCTGAACACTTTGATGGATCAGCGCGCCTCTATCACTAGCACGGATAGAGGGGCTTTCCTAACGGAACAATCTCTACAGTCCGCCGATCCAACTACCAGTTTGCTATGGTAGCACTCCCGCCACGCCGGTATCACTTACTATAATGATATTCGCTTAATGAACGAGATCCGAGCATATACACAGAGAAGCACGCTGAGGGTGCTATCTGCTGCTGTCTTACTTCTATGCGTCTAGCGCTGACATGGTCACAGTGACCGGTGGTCGCACATGTAATACGTAGCTACTGACTTGCTGCTTTAGTCGTGGACATCACTGGAGCTCTCTCCGGGATCCAGGATTTGTGCTGACTATGTTGACATGGATACGAGGATGCCTTAGTGCAGCAGCTTTTTTGACACTCGGCAAGAACGGGAGCGAAAAGAGATGGCGAGGGGTGCACGAGAGGTCAGTAAGGGACTTCCGCAGGACTCGACTGAAAGGAAAAGCCAACCTGACGCCACTGTAAAAGGGCCTCTTCTGCCTTACGCTGTTTAGGTGAGTGCAGCCGATCCACGTAGTGAACGAGCCCTGAATGGTGGCTACCTTATCCTCTAGCAACTCACTGATCTTCTTATGAAACCTAGCCTTCCGTATCTGGCTATGGGCTACATTTGAGATGTTTGTAATAGATGTGGCTAGGCAAGATGTACCTCGCGTGCCACCAATGTGCTTACGCCATTAAATACGCCTTGTTCATCAGTTGTAGTAAGGTGAAGCTGTTACGAGAAAGGTTTGTCAATGAGGAAACCGTTTTATATTGTTTGATGCGTCATAGCAAAGACCGCATTCGATGCATGGCACACGAGTACAGTTGTACAACCATCATATTACTATACCGTATTAATAGATAGTATCGTTTCATTAATACACACGAACGTGGTCCTAGATGCATATTATTACATTGGTGCTGTGTCAGCCTTTAGAGTCTATCGAACGAATACTTCGAAATAGGGCTTCACATGATATCATCATTGCAAAATACGTAAGCTTTAGAATTCCACTGGGTAACAACAATAAAGTTCTAATGAGAGCTCGCTATTAAGCGACCTCGACTAGGAATAGGCTTTCAGTTTGTTTGTTAACTAACATTTTAACCTACCGGCAATGGCGTTACCTGAATGAAACTGCTTCCCGCGAACAGCGACTGTGACTTGGAAGCTTCGCCATAGCTATATTCGGTTTCCGGACCTTCCGGAACGCGCCAACGGCCGGCAGTAGATTATCCATCGGACGGTCGGAAGGCTGTTTTTGCGCCTTTGACTATGTTGTTGTCTCTATTATGTTGATGGGCGTTGAACGCGAGTGGTTTCAACTAGTAACTACCTACATCGTTACAGTTATCCGCCTCTGTCCGTTGGCGCCCACAGCGCAGGCCACAGACGACTACACTAACTGTTGAACACCGGACAAGATCGGGACTGCTATATCAGACCTGGGCACTGTTGTTCTCGCATGAATAGCTAGATGATGCGATAGACAAAGCACGCCAAGAACTTCGCATGAAGATAAGTATGGATAGAATGATGAGCTAATGGACTGACGAATGAACGTGCTACTTCGAGCCACGTAGTGCTCGCCCACGGTGGCATTTGATGATTAACCAGGTTGGCGTCGTTCATTAGTGATTAGTTAGCCTAAGACAGTAAAGAACAACAGCTTAACTTTTTGAAGCACCAATGAGCCGCTGTTGACGGCGACGCTTTGACGCCGCCAGCGGTGCCAGCTAACGTCAGCCCACCGGTGGCGATCATTGGTCACAGCAACCAGCGAGAGTGAATAGGGTGACGTTAATAATAGTAAAGTCGTATGTTGCAGCCTAGCGGCTATAAAGCGTCAGCATCACGGGATGCATCGCGGTGTGGCGGCGCTTGAACTACTCAGTCAACCAGCCACCCATCTAATTTTTAGCAGGTGGCAGCAGTAGGAAAGTCAGGCAAACGACCGACCAACGGTGCTGGTGTCTCAAATAACTACCTCAGGAAGGTTACGAATTACCACAGTAGAAGCAGTAAAAAAAGTGTATGAAGGTAATAAGGGGGTGGGCAGGGGGTTAAAGGAGAAGGAACAAATGGATGATAGTTGAGGCTTTATTCTTCTACGGCCACAATGATGGTGCTGGTGCTGATTGTAATGATGACAATGGTCCGACAAGCCCATGAACTATAGGAGCCTTTTCGTTGCTACGACCCTTCGTTGCCGCAGAAGACCTCGGTCTTCCGGACAATGCCTTCTGCTGTTTCTTGCTAGGACAATGTCCATGCTAATGAAAAGGGTCGATGCAACGTTTCATCTTTTATCTTCGCTGCTTTTCCTATGGGGCTTTAATCGTCCCGGCTGGTATCGCTGATCGTTCGTTACCGCTAGAAAACATACCATATATATATATATATATATATATATATGTACTATGTGTAGACGAGTTTTATAGAACGTGGCGGTGCTGGCGCAGCCGGATGACTCTGTTTCGTTGCAGACGTAGATGAAACGAAAACAAGGACGATGAAAATCGCCGACTTTCGGTGACTAATTGACAGGTTCGACAGCATCCGCCATTACTGCAGTGGATAGCATTGGATTCTAGGGGTGCGGCAAGTGAACAGGAACTCTTGATCATTGCTCACTGGTTGCCCTCACATAGCGTTATCGTGTATGTGTTGTTAGCATTGTTCCTGCCCAAAAACGGAAGGGAAATAGTGGCTACCTATATTTTCAAGCCACGTGGTAAAAGCGAACTAACGTGAAAAGAGAAGCTAGCCTTTTAACCAAGGTAGTGCTGCGATCTGCAGGAGTCGTTCGTTCACCGGGATGGGTGACAATGATTATGCGCGTTATGGAAGCTGCAGGTGCTTATCACGTCTCACTGTGTGCAGATCGACCGTGCGTGAGCGCCCTTGCTTTCGCTGTCGGCTGCCGGTTTCCACATGAGCGTTTGATTTTGATGGACCATCAACAAGTGAATTATTGTTGCAGCTACTGTATGGAAACGATTAAAATAACTGAGTAACTAGATCCTGTGTAGAGTCTATGTGGTAGCGACAACAGCTGGCGAACGATGTGGCATAAGTCCCGCTTGGCTTTGATACTTTCGCAGTTCCCTTGCCTTTGTGCCGCAAGCCCCGGTAATCATAACCCAGCAGAAGTGTTATTGGCCAAATTAGCGGACAGTGTTGTTGCTGCTGCTACTTGTCCTATTTCCAGTAATCGTTTGGTGTTGGTAATAATACGCAAGATAAATTAATGCTTAATAGAGGTTCTGTACGAAAAGTTCGAATCAATTAAGTTTAGTGGCTGTGATCGAACTATAGTGCGATGGTGCGCTATTTTTATTGTGTTGCTTTTCGTAAAGAACAACCTGACCGGTATGGTCGAACCCCGCAAAACGTAAAAAGCAGGATTTTATTATTTCTTAATAGGCACATCACACCGGCCTTCCGGAAACCGTAGTTCTCCTCTTTCCTTTCTTTTCAACAGAAATAGATACAAAACTTCACCGGTGAAAAATGAACTTCACACTGATGTTGTCACACACAAAAGGGAAGTCGGCTTAATGATTCGATGATAGCGCATCTGCCCAAAAGCCTTAGGCAACACACGTGTGGGAAAGTAGAAAAAAGACGATTCTAAAGACAGACATAATATCCTCATCACGCTGGGCCCAGTCATCTAAGATAATGCCTAACGCTGGTTTCGAACGTAGAACTCAAAGTATTTTTCGTTAGAAATGGAAGTAATGCAGACCTCAATGGCTGATCGTTCACTGTTCTCGTTGTAGTTGCAGTGGTTACCTATGAAGAGCGGATGGATTTAGGGTCGTTCATCTTTCAATGTGTAGCTTTCACTTCGGTGTTGCTGACCTCTCATTTAGTGAAGGTTATTTTGCACACTGTAGCTGTTCACAGTTTGAGCAGAGCTTTGAAGCGTGCAAAGAAAACTATCCGGGATCCAACGCCGCCACGGTTTCTTCCGTCGGGGCCGACATCGGATGCATCCGGTGGTGCTTACCTTTGTCTCCACGTTCCGACGACAATGCAGGGACGTTGGGTGCGGAATGGCCATCGCAAAGATGGCAGTCGTCACTGTGCGCGCTGAGTCGGAAAACGCGCCCAACGCAGCGCTCCCTGTGGTCACACCACGATAAAGGCTTCGGCATCAATTGCACACCAGAAGCAATCGAAAGGCAGAGGCCTGACCTGACCGGGTTCCGTAGCAATCGTAATCGCTTCTACAAAAACTAGCCACCTGCACAACTCAGCGCTAACCCTGGCTGTAGGCAGAAGCAGAAAATCCTGTGGACTGAAGTGTCTGACATAGGGCAAAACGGTACGTTTTTCAACTGATTTACGTCGAAGAGACTGTTTGCTGTGCGGCCAACACGCCCCTTCCGACGTTTCGCACGAAACGTCGCTTCCGAGCGTTACCTAGCAAGCATAAACAGGTACCTTTCTAAACCGTCACTCACAATAAGCTGTAAGCAGAAGACCAAGCGACGCCAGCTAGACGGTCCCGGACATATGTGTTAGCTGGACGTCGCACCTTGCAGCCCTGCTGTGCATTTCCTTTGGCTGTTAGCGTATTGTGTACGCAACAGCCAAAGGAAACTGTGTGGCTCAGACATTCTCACACAATCTCCCTTTGTTTGTAGATTGTACCTTGTTACCTTTGTCTCATCAAACGCATGCGGGTTGGCACCTGCTCTCAGCTTCGACGCGACCTTAACCCAGAGACGACAAAGAGCAACGGCAAAGCTATCGTGCTATATACGCGTTTTTTTTTTTGTTTTTGTCTGCCTCCATTTAACGGTGATCCACCGTTGCCGTTACGACACTGTCACAATGATTGCGCCTGTCATATTCATCTCTGCTTCGTTCTCGGTAAATAGTTGCCCTATGTTAATCAAACGATGTTTGCAGATCAAACAAAGAAAAAGCGGTCGTTAGTTAAGCCTGAGCAACGTCATTAACCATAGGTGCCTTTGCAATACATACCGTGCTCTACATAGCGATGATAATCGTTCGCGTGACGATAGGCTAAAAACAACTGTAGAATTAGTAGGAGCTATCCACTTTTTCTCCTTCTTAGTTATCAGGTCTTCTCGTAGGATCGTTTACCTGGTTGAAATTTGGCTTTCTTCCTCTACTAAGTTCGACGTTCAGCTAGAGCAAAAGGGCGTGTTTATGTTAAATCGGCTCATCGGTGGCGCACAGCTTAGTGATCATGGCTATCCGTTACTTTGTTGACATCTTATAGTTTACGTTACGACTGCCGCTTGCTTCGCGTGTTATGGTACAGATACAACTAGAATAGATCCTGCTCCAGACGAACCCGCTACGGATTTCCTTGCCCTTTTTGTTACCAAGCAAGTGGGTCATCGTAATTGCATGTCGATGCAGTTGTTGCCGCAGCAACAGTAGAAATCTAATGTATATGTATGCGTATTACCGTTTCGTGATGTCCACTCGTAGGTTTTTGACGTGACTTCATTTGGCGTTGGCCGAAGGCCGACCCGATCCGCGCACGTCAGCTATTAGACGCTAGTTGACGGCTGGCCGATTTGAACTTCAAATATCGCCGAGGCGTTGGCCAAAACATGGCTGAATCTACGTTCATCTCGGAAACCCAGCCCATACGTCGATTGACGGCCCACTCCATTCACGTACGTCTACTCGACGTCATTCAATGGATAGGCTAGGAGACAAGTCTATGTGTACTTGTTGTAATGACTGTCGATATTGGCCTTGTTTTTACGCATCCACACAATCCTGTATCTGTGTAGGATACACAACGACGTGTCGCTATATCTTAGTCGACCTGGCTGGTAAACAAATGACAACACAGTAAGGAGTCATAATCCTAGGTTAGTTGTGTTCAGTCACAGCTCGTGTCATCGGAGCCGTTTGTATCGTCAGCACGAGTTAAATCACAATAAACCCCAATAGCAGCATAAATTTATTTGTTGTCCTGACGGCCTTTGACGCTACTGCACTGTCATCGTCCGCTCGATGCGGTAACTGCATCTTTGATGCTGTTTTCGCGTATACCACAGCCAGGAGTTGATCCACATCGAGCGATTATTGTGTGGCAGACGACTTCAACACAATTGTCCCGTTCAATATAAAGCGACGCCAGACGACGAACCTAGAGGGCCATCGAACCCACTGCCTAAAAGCTAAGCCAAGGTCCACCGTCGAATACGGTGACAATAACGTTCCAGCACTGATATTTATGCAAGGATCCGTTGGGCTGTATCTGTCACATTTGTTCTAGCAGTGGTAATCTTGTTTCCTAGGCATTCGAGAATTTTTTCATGTGATTCAGTGCGTTTCCTCGTTACGTATGAAATGTGCATGTATGCAGAATAGGTATCGTTTGAATACCATGAAGCCGAAAACAATCTTTCTTTCCAATGCGCTATTATTCTACCCGTAAATACGCAGAAGCAAACTTCTATCTATAAATTAATTGTTTAGATCAGTTGTTCTATGATGTAATACTAAGCTTGTATCGTGCGGAAATCGTGCAGTTTCTTGGCTGCAGGCACGATATCTCGTGTATCTGGCATTTAGGCAGTATAGGCATCAACTTTAAACCAATTTACGACGATACATCCATGGATCCATGAGTCTACGTTCGCAAGACGGAAGTCTTTAGTATATGCTCTTCACTGACCACCCATAAATCTTGTTAAATCTATCTAACCGACTGTTAACATCCAGAATTAGCTAGGCTTGTTTGGTCTGAGATCATTGTTCCTCCGACTGGCGTAAGCAACTGACTTTACCTCCAATAAAAATTAATCTATAGAAGTTTTTATGTTTTTAAAGTGAAATAAAGTTGTTGCTTGTGTCTTTTCAGCCAGATGGCCAATGAGTGGCAATCTTGACAGGGATATTTTAGCTCGGTGCAAGTTAGATTCTCCGTGATCTTAGACAAGGATCAAGCAAGTTATAAGCGAGAACTTTAGTAATTACTTTTCGATTCAGGCCCTGCCGTCGCAAAAGAGCGCTCAGATATTAAAGTAGAATGCTTCAAGCAATGCGACTCCCAGCTAGGCAAAAAAAAGCCTTCCTGAGTATTATTGTTTTGCTCCAAATTATATTACGTCTCTTCAAAGGCTCGCACTAGAAGCCTGTAAGTTATAGAATAACACTGCTGCCGTCTTGTGAGAAGGCGTTGCTTTAAGGACCATTTGAGACGTGCATGGAAAATAATACATATATCTGAAATCATGAAGGGCCATGCATTGGCTGGCAACGACTATCATCGACGTTCAAAGTACGAAGATACCTTTACGAGCAGCTTATTCCTTACCTATTTCTAGTTTTCACAAAGATCAGCGATTTCGTTATTGACAAATGCCAGAACTACGATGCCTTAACAAACAGAACAATTGTATCTAATGATGATAAGGGCAACGCGTTCATCCTAGCTATGCCCTCCTTTAAGGAAGTGGCATCCGTGCAGTTAGTAATTGCTTTTATTCATCCAACAACGGCCCTACCCTGGCTGGAGACCTGTATACAGTGTAGTATATTTATGCCATTCTCATAGAGTCAGTGGCAGAACGATTCCATACGTACTCCCCTGTATGATTGTGATGTACGTTAAGTTACCGTTGCCAGTCATCTATCTGTAAGTCTATGAAAGCTATTATAGCTATCCTTACATTACCTTTAAGACCAAACGTTCTAAATGCTACATATGGTTCGCTTACATATATTCGTGCATAGGTATGATACTTCTATCGATGAATTTACAATGTAAACGAACAGCGTCTATGAAGCAACATCTAGACGCGTATATTGGGCCTACTAGCTAGCATCTTATTCTACCCTGACTAAAATAAATTTAGTATAATGGCATAACGATGATGCTGGTATTATTTTTTGCGTCAACGTTTCCAGTCGAGGCGTCCGCGTCATGATCCTTCTATATAGCCATGTGTTTTCCGAACTTGGTACGAACACAATACGGCTTACTCACAAGACGGACTATTGCCCTTGTATGTGTTAATGTAGATAAGGAGAACAATGTCTGAGCATAGGACGAGCGATCGGAAAGCTTCCCAGTACACGACAACAATGTATATAATTTGACTGACATCAAGCGATTGTTATAGCCAAGTTTGATAGACGAATAGTCAGGAATATAACAGTTGTGTTAGGCAATAAACTTCATATAGGAAACACGTGACAAATCATTGACTTTTGCGAATCACTTAATCCCAAGACGTTTCGCTCTGCAGCAATCTTCTGTTCTGACAAATATTCATTATTAGCTCAAAAACTATTGAAATGTGCATTTCCATATATTCCTTATTTGAATTGAATGAAAAAAAAAACAATTAAATGGCCTATTGCGGCTTGAAACAAGCTGAGTCAGCTCGTTTTCAGCGATGCAGATTTTCAATAACATTCTATTCGTTGACTTCTCTACAGCACACAGTGTTCATGACAAGCTTAATGGACAAAAGTCAATTCGTAAACTAAACACTAGCGAGCCAGAAAGCGACCCCGCCAACAGCTGATGTACCTTGTCGTCTGCATCGAAATCCACGACTTTCAATCGGCCAGTTTTACATTACGTTATCGGGAAGTTAGCTTTCACTGCACACAAGCACATTTTTACAAGTTATAGTATTTCTCGTCAATCGATCACGTATCAGATTTTTGGCCCTTTTTCCAGTTCGCGGCACTTCCGAAAATCGAACGCGGCTCGCTGCTGCAACTTTTGTTCCCGACAGGTTCCAGTTATCGACGCCATGAAATACGCCCAAACTTCTTTAAACAAAAAAAAAAAGCGAGCTTATTCCGTTCCTCGGTTAACCAGTTTGCTGGTGCACAGCTTACAGTGCTATAAGCCTTGCCCCTTCCAGATCGTGCTGATATTTTTTTTTGGTCCCACGGTTGCCAGTTGTCGTCAGATACATCTAGGTGTTCCCGAGTCACCGTAAATCCCTCTCGGCCACTGATCTGGCGAGGTGATAATGTTTGCTTGTTATTTGTTTTCAGCCTCGTCGTTGTCATTGTTAACGTCGAAGTTGCTATTTGCAGCAGCAACAGCATCATCAGTGGCAATGAATATTGATAACAGCAATAGTTCTATTCGGCCATCAAGAAGAATGGGAAAAAGCCCCAACAAAAAGGGCAAAAAGAACGTTTTGCAAGTGGCAACTGTCGAAATAGCGACGCCAAGCGGACCATAGTCACAAAAGCACAGACCCGAAACAGCTGATTCGACAGTAATACCGGCACCTTCACATTACTGCAACTACTTCCATTTGGCCACCATTGCCATGAGTCGCGTTGAGCGTTGACCGCCGACCAAATGCTCCCGCCCACAACTCAACTCAGTTACTTTGCTTGATCTTGCCTGTATTACGTGCGGACGTCTGTTGCAGACAACAACTATGGGTACGACCGCAAACAACTTCGATTTGATTCAGTGCAGCGTCAGTTGTAGAACCGTCAAACTGTAGCGAGCCCAAGCGCGCCATCGGCGGAAGCAGACGAAATTGTCGAAACAAAAACAAGATGATCTCTGCCGTCGTCGTTGGTCCGGTATCGCCATGATAGCGATGAATTGCACGCTCACGCAAACACACCAGACATTGCGTACCGTTCACCACGGCAACGACACCAGCAGCAGTGGCGGCGGCGGCGGCGGTAAAGTCAGAGTCGTCCTGAAGCCATCACGAGGTGTTCGGCATCGATCGCAGTAGCCTTTTGACTTCTCGCGCGATTCATACGAAGTATCTGCGACTCTGACAATTAACGTGAATGGTAGGACAAGATGTAATGTTTCTGATATAAAATGACCATTGAGTCACACCGTGATAGTATTAAACTCTATAGAACGCAATCGGACTTGATTCTACCCAACGCAGGGTTCTTTTTTTCTATGATAGAATTTTGTTGTATAGTTTTTAGCAGTTCGAGAGGACGATAGCACGAAGGAAAGCTCTTTGTGTTTATAGATATAAATCTAAATTAGCTAGATATAAATCAAAATTGGCATTCATATCACACTGTCTATAGTAATATCGATATGATAACACGACATACGTCTGGCCGGGCGTGTTTGTTTCTGCTGTCAGGATCTCCGACTTTACGGCCAGTCAGTAATAACTTCTAAGATAAGGGTATTTATTTACAAGATATTTACAGGAATCGCATTCAACAGCAGACGTTCATTGAAAATTTGCCATTCGTATCACACAATGGATTACCGACAGGGTATTAGTGGAAACCGTAAAAATTCGAGAAAATCCTTAATCTGATTGTAGGCTAGTACGGTTATCGGATGGGGCCTCTGGCGACTACTTTCAGCGCGCGCAAATAAAGACTGCAAGAGTCAAATCTGGAGAGAGAGGCAAATTCTGTTTTTTAGGATTCTCGCCTATGGCTTCCGACTAGAAGCGTATTCGATTATAGACTATGTTTCGATCTGATTAATTATTCACTAAGATTCTTAATACTGCGACGTACAATGAAATAGAGCGCAACAGGTACATTATGCTACATCTAGCATTCAGTTTTAGCCAGGCGGCGTCTGTGATTGCCAAACTCTCATTATGAAAGGCCTCTGAATCGATGTGAGGCGCGATCTTTAAATGCACCACATCTGAATCTAGCTTCTGTTTAAGCTAACTGCGCCATGTTCAGAAGAGATGCCCTTTCAAACGCGAACGTTGGTGCTAGGACGAATCAGACGCCTCATATCGACGCGCATAAAACAACGAAACTCGTATTTATTACACAGTTATTTTTACACCCACTAACATCTAGTTTAATATAACATACATAGTGTGTGTGTTCCGGTATGGCCGTTAGGAATAATTTCGTCAGACAGTTGGCTTCCAGCAGAAGATACGCCGCGTGCCTAAGGGTTCGAACCTAGATTATAACGTGTCCCTAAGGTTAACAGACAAATCAACACACATAATCTAACAGCGAATAGACTGCGAATGTGGTAATGAAGAATGAGCCACGTGCGAAGGCTTGCACGGGCTGTTCCGTAAAGTTTGACATTCTGAAAAACACATTCGAATGCCGTAATGGAGATACGTCAAATAGGCCCATATATGAGAAAGGAAGCACGATCCTTATTTTTCCTTAAGTTGGACAAAGTAAGCAAAAAATAGATGATTTCTCACTGTTCAATCATCAGCTTTAATATTTAGAGATTACGGTTTGCTACAAGTGTGACAGTCCTAAAGTTAAAATTTCTGTAGTATTTTCTCGAAATTATTTGATGGCGTAGTTTCACTGAGTGGAAAATGAAACTTCTGGAACTGAAGTTAGCGGCGGAGTAACAACGAAGATACAATAGTGTGTACGATGTTGTACTCATGCGTCACTTGTTCTTCCCACAAGGAACTAACCACTCTTTAATATTGCTGTAGCCGTATCTATGTTCATTGCCGCGACGAAGTGAAATTAAGCACGCAACTTATCATCCGCGTACCTTCAAGGTTCTTGGATTGCCATTCACCATCTTTCTGGCCGGATTTTACCGGCGGTGCACGATATACGGACGGACGCTGGCCAGTACGGTAGTTTGAAGAGTCGCCAAGCAACAACCTGCAATCGCGCCGGAACATCGACAATGCACGACTTAACGACGGTTAGCCGTCTTCCATGGCTCCCATTTCGAAGTTGGTCTTTTTTGTTTGGGGCGATGCTTCGCGTTTTAGCGGCGGATCAGCAACAATGTTGCAGAACAACTTAGAATACAACGAATGAAATAAGCTATCAGGAAAAGCAAAACAAAAGTTACAGTAGAAAAAGTAACAATTTTTGCAGGTGGCACTAGCACCAACAGCATGACCTCTACCTCCGCCAGATCCGCCCGCTAGTGTAGAATCAAACTCTAATCAGTTCCTCGGTTAGCAGCTTTCGAAGTGTCCTTCCTCAGCTGACGCCGATCATTGAGTTGTGTCGTTACCAACAGTAACGTTCGGTGCCTTGTGCGATTCTATTTTCTTGTAGGGTCATCCGCTGTTGTTGCTATCCGTCTATTGCCTTAATTGAAGTTCAACATCGTCGGCAGTGACGTTATTTCCATAAAACCCAACTGCCACTAGTAGTTTTCTTTACTGACATTTACGTCATTCCCCCCCCCCCCCCCCTACTGCGTTCCCGTTGATACGTTCGATCACGGGCTAATATTGACGCTGTCTAGGTCTGGATTACGCTGGAGTCGAGACGCCGGCCTAAAAGGCTACTGACCGCAATCCCGGTAATGTGTTCTGGGTGCGCGGACTGACGGATCTACTGTTCAGCGATGCCTCTATGATGCTGATAGTGACTCGTGATCAGGGTGCAGTAACGGACGCCGCAGCGTTTGTAGTATCCGGCCGAAGACACACAGTAACGAGCGGACGTTATGTGAACTCTGTGCGTGGTTTTGTATCGGTTTTAGCTAATCGTTGCCGGCGTTTCTACTTGCGATGCTGCAGATACTGATTGTCAGCAGACGTTTCGTTGTCGTGTTGTGCCTTGACAGATCTGAAGCTTTCAACTTGGCACTTGCTTCTAGCTCAAATATCCGAATGCGAAAACGTACTAGTATTTCTACTTATGCAACTGGTCCAGTTGTATCTGTATTTATTCTCTCGCAGTGATTGCGTATCTTCATTCGACAAACACTACATTACAATAGCACAAGTACGACTGCTTCTAGAACTACTCCTATTCCATCAAACAGGGCTATAGCAATAACAAAAAGTTGGTGGCCTGTTTGTTTTTCCATAGTTTTTCACCATTGTGGTTCTAGGCCGTTTGCAAGCACTGTCTTGCTGTGGCAGTCAAACCCCATGGTATGGTGTGATATTGTTGTCGTTGTCGTCGTCGTCGTCGTCGTGGGTAGCTTTTCGCATTGTATTTTCTTCTGCTTTTGTAAAAGTCATTGACTGTCTCGTGGTTCCCGGCGGTACGCCTTGACGGCTTTTATTATTATCACTGTTGTTGTTATCTGAAGTACTGCGTAACTGGAACTAGAAGCCTCGGACTGGCCGTTGCCACCACAAGCCTTGCAAAAGTCCAAAAAAACTCGAGATAGAAACAGTTAGCATAGTTGACAGCCGATGGCTATTGATTGATGGTATTGTGAATACGTCTGGGTGCCTATTTGTGTGTGTTGCGATGCCGTCAATGCACGCACATCTGCTGCTGGTCTACTGGTGTTATGTTTTTTTGGTTCCCATTTCACTGGTCGAAAATACTTTGCGCCAGTCGAACAAAACGAGACGCACCATTTGTAGCTGCTCTGAGAACCGCAACTGGCCATGCATTTGGATAAGGACCAGTGGTCTGGGTTAGTCAAGTTTTCTGACCAGATGGTGCTACTTAGCATAGACCAATCGGTCTGCCGGAGCAGAGAACAACGGCATAAAAAAGTATACGTCCTACAATCATAAGGAACAATGTTGAGTTTTGTGTAATGTCTTGTTTTTCAAGTTTAACTAAACCTCTAAGCTTCTTATAACTTCTAAAGAGAATTCGTTAGTTTTAAAGAAGCTAGACATCTCGTTTCACTGCACAAGAAAGTTAGGCGTTAGTAAATGTTGGCAGGCGTGCCCAACCTGCCGTTGCGAGATCACCGGAAGCCAATGTATTTAGTCTGAAGCTTTTCTTCCCAAAAATTCCGAATTCTATCTGATGTGATATTTTTGCATCGAGAAACCCTTTACCATAAAGGCTAGCCTCGTCAACTAGTCCCATCGCATAGGCATTATGCGAGCTCGAATGAAGTCTCGCAATGAATGAGTGAAGAATCATCCACGGTAGTAGATAATCGTATCTCCGTCTTAGGTATTGAGAGACTTCTGCTCATCATACACAGCTGTGCCCTATGAAATCTCGTTAAATAAGCGATATGTCTTCCAGCGCTGGGAACCTTTTCATGGCAATTCCCAACAGCCCAAGCGAGCAGTAAAACAGTGAACTCATATCGATGATTTGTGAAATGATTCATTTGCAGCCCATTGCACAGTCAATGAGTCGTTCACGCATTATACCTTTGATTATCCTGGCCTGTTCCCTATACCACAATGGCAGCGACAGTGATTTGTGTGGATCTAGTAATATAGCCTTGATTTGAATTGTGGAGACGCTTTACCTGTTCCCGCTTAGCGGAGGCCCTAGCGGATTCCGGCAAGCGAGATTTACGATTGACTTTCAAAATACCTACATTACATTGGATGAGCTTGCTAGCCTTTTTCTTTTTTTTTTTTTTTTTATTAATTATGTGATACGTAAGAAACAGTCCTTTCAATTCGTACGTTCCCGCTGAGGAGTATACCCCAACTATTGTCCTAACCTCCCCAAAGAACAACAAAACAAATAATACGTCCGTCCACACCAGTTGATGTCCTTTGTCCTTCTTGCTCACGCACCACTTACCAAAAAACGTATTGCCGTAAAAATAACCCCAACTGGCTTCAAAATGCCTTCACTCTTCCTGCTAGGAGCGACGGATCAAGTAGCTGTTATGACTGTTACTGCCGGATTAAATAAGTTGATCAGGCACCAGGATGCCACAACGGTGCAAGCGGTGACGCGCTTGCGTGGAGGGAACATTTGTACTGGATTGCTTTCCTGTGACTGACAGTGCTAGATGATTTGTATATGTTCACCGCCAGCCGTTCACCGTTGAGCTGCTAAACCCCTCTTCCCGCCCCCGGAGGCCATTTCCATTCCTAACGTCATCCCTTCATTTATTTAATCTTCCGTAACACGTCCGTAACGACGTCGTCATTAGCAAATACAACAAACGCTCGTGCAACGAGCTGCTGCGACATTTCAGCAATTGTAACAGCTGTTTTTAGTTGTTAACTCCCGCTTTCCTAGAGCTACTCGCGCAACCGGTACCGACATCAAAACCCATCACTACAATCAACAGCATCATAAATAGCAGCGATGGTTTCACCACTCGCAGAATGACTAGGGCCGGGGGGCAGCGGCGCGGGGGCTGACCGACCGACCGACCGGCCGTCCGTCCATCCATCCCGCGATCACCAGCTGCTAGCCAGCCAGCGACAATCGTACGATTATTGTAAGAATGTAAGGACACCGTTTGACTTACCCTGGTAACAACCGGTAATACTAACGAAATTGACAGCGGGCTCTGGTCTATATGTTGTAACCAGTTTGATCGTAAGAAACCAATCGACCGATAAAGCAACCAATCAACTAAAACTACTAACCAATACATGAATTAAGCGACTAAGAAATTGAAAAGTTATTTTCGAGACGCTGTTGATTTACGCTGTGTTGATTGCCCCGTCTGGTTAACCCCGATGGGCTGGTTATTACTATCGGCTGGTCATTTTAGCAGTTGCGGACTTCGGCTTCGAACGGCAACAGCAGCGAGAGAAAAGGACACAAGAACACTCGTAGTGATACGAATATAATAAAACTAGAACCAGTTGAAATAATAATGTTTGTGTTATAACAGGATAAGGGCAGAAACAGTGTTGCTACAATTATGCTTTCGTTCGTATTGTTCCTACGGCAGCAGACACCGAAATCACGTTGACAATGATCGGCATGGGGCAACGTGAACGAATATACGAGACTAAACCGTCTCGATGGCTGATGCTTGTGGTGTGTACTGACTCTTTATAGAAATAATGGTAGATGGAACGCGTGCTTCTTGAGCCAGTGTACGGTGTTAATACGCACACATGTGACGCTATTCGATGCTCCAGATTACTGTGGTGGGGTGCGATGGGGATCGGTGTTGTTGTTCTCGTTGCGGATGACTTGTTGTATTACGATACAGGTGATTGCCGCTCATTATTGTCGAGAATATGCTGATGCTAGCGGTATTGTGGATTTCTATTGGTTCTCATCGTCGTGGCTGTTACGGTCCGACTTCTCTGTGTGATTGATACACGGTCGCAGCAGCGGTACCAGCGGGCCCTTCATAATCTACATTGGAAAATTTGTAAACACTTCTTGTTATCCATTCTAGATATATCATGTTAGTGTAATGCGGTTTTTTCTTAAGCGTCCTACGGCTTGCCGTGTTTTATTTCCATGTGTGCTTGCGCATTCACTTGTGCGTCCTGGTCACGTAACCTATTGTATGAAACGCGCATCTTAGAGAGACTGTTTCGAGTCGTAGATTAGCCTACTTAGAAAGATTCAGACTTCTCAGGCATAGTCTATTAATCATCGAGAAGACTCCCGAGAAGAAGACCCTGTCAGCGTAAGTGGAGTCAAGACTCCCGAATGTTCCGTATCATGCGAAGCCTTTATAACTTCATAAATGGCTTTAAAAGGTTACGAGACAAGTAAATACGTATTGTCTAATCTAATATACTTTGTTTAATCACTTCATCAGTCCACTTCCTTTGCGACCTTAATCGTAGGTTGTTGTTTTTCTAGATCGTAGTTGGAAGCATTCTAGCTTAGCGTTCAGCCTACAGCGCACGGAACGAAACTAGTCACTACCTTTGAGCATGTAAAAACTAACCGAGCAGGACACTTTGATCGATACAAGAATCGTACGAGTTTTTTAGGTCGCTGTTCTTAAAAATCGGCATCCAATCAAAAGAAAAGCCCCCTAGATCAGGCGTCTTACTTTGTGCATCGTACCATATAACGGGAAAGTAACCTACAAGTGCATCATAAGATGAAACTAATATCTATCACAATTTTCGTGGCGGAGATTTTTTCGTTTTTGTTTTTTACGGTGCTCGATTCGATTCGAAAAAGCATCGATTCGATGAGCAAGGTACAATAGAGTCGACGGTAAACATCCCCCGTTCCCCCGCGAAGCGCCTGGGTCTTCTAGCCGCGCAGTGCTAGTAGTGAAAGCCCGTAAGAATGACATGGCGCCTAGTGCACTTGGCATATGGTAAGCCGTCGACACATACTAGAAGACAAACAAACAGAGAGTTAAGACGTAGCTACTTAGAGGGGGAACAAACGTCAAATAGATATCTAAATATATTGTAAATGTGTTATAATTGCGAGCTTCATGGCATTGTGCGCGCAACGAATCGAGCTTTGGCACCGTAAGCTGTAATTTGTCGGGTGGCATGACAGCGCCAAAATGAGTTGCACCACAATGATTGCTAGGAAATCACTTTAAAATTGATTTCTTGCCTCTGCGGCGGAACAAATGTATCTCTGTTGATTCTGTGGCGCAATGCCTGCCTTTTAGAGGCATTCAGTGGACTATTGACATGTATGGTCGTCAGTCTTGCTTGATGCATATTGTACATTTTCAGAAAATAGCAGTGGTCCCATATGATCCAAAGACGCGGCAAAAACGCGCGTCTGGAAATTTAAACGTTTTATTTTTACAAGCCCCCTTTGGCTAGCCATGAAAGCAGTTTCCCTCAGTTCAATAGACACTCTTGTGGCATTTTTGGCAGTGCTCGCTATTCGCTCGGAACTTCATTACAACGTAAAATTAAACTCAGCGGAACGACGGGAAGGAGTGTAAAAACGTTTTGCTTTCTACAGGTACAGTATTACTTAGCTCTTTGAATCACTTCTTCAGGAAACAAACATTAAGAGTGGGGCTGCTACGGAACCCCTTAGTCCGTGACATAAGCTTTCGTTTAAGGAAATGTTAGTGCTTAAAGTAAAATTAGTCGCCCTCGAATCTGTATTAATTGTAATAAATCTATGTGCACATCTATATGGTTCTCAACCAATTATTGACAACGTATTTATGCCAGACAGCTGATTTTTAGAAACGTATGGATCTATGGACTTTGGAAACGCATGCCTTATCATCTCCTCTCCTCTATACGTTAGAGTATATACTAACGAGTTGTACAAGAATGAATGGGAGTTCGAAACTGTCTACGAGCCAGTATAACGGCCCTACAAGTTTGTCTAGTATAAGATCGCGTAAAAATCTTTTTCTTTTTTTTTTCCGTTTAATTTCTGAGCGAAAACTTGTTAAGTATGTATGTGTTAGATCCGACATGGCTCTATCGTGCGTTGCGGTATTCATTTTGTACTGTCAGTGTTCAATCGATGAAAAAAGTACCTTTTAACTGGTAAATCTGTGTGGTTTTACGCCCTCTTCTATGCAGGGTTTACCAGCATTGGCGAAGCAGGACCCGCATAGCAGCAGTTCAGCTGCGGTTGTGACCGCGCGTATTATCCATACAGACGCAAGGTCGCGGATTAAATGAGATACGATATACTGTACAAATAGAACGCTGTATAATACTGACTTTTGCTTCTTCGAGTTATTTCTTTTTTGTCTAGACCGCGTCGCAATAGAAGGCCCTCCTGCTATCATATAATGCTCTACAGAAGGGTGCCTCTTAACACCGAATGACACTCTAACACAGTTTTCCACACGCAAGCTAGATGTAGTACATCATAGGCGTAGGGCACTTAGGAACCTTATTATAGATAGACGACACGACAAAGCTAACAATGAAAAAAGTAGAAGCTTCTGCCGGCACCACAATACGATATCTGTGTGAAATTCAACTTCCTAAGCAGGCTGTTCATTTGGCTATAGCAAACTACTGGCGTAGTTTCTGATCACTTTCACTACTGATCATTGTTATCGCTTCTCTGACAGTTCACAGTTTCGTACTAGTGCAATTATGCGGATCCGCTTTGTTGCTTTCATGGCCGGCGACGGCTCTCTGCGACTACGCTGTCCAGCGCGCATATGTCGCCAATGAAACTAGGCGCGGGTAGCATATGGCACGGCGAAGTGCCGCTGAAAGTAAACCGATGCGGTGATACCATCGAGAAAAAATCCATTCTTTAACGACCTAACAACAACAGTTAACACAGTGAGCTCAACCTAGTTCAGTCTAGTTTGGCCAGTTGTATGTTGGCCTGACCGTAGCGTCATACTACGTAACGCTGCGGCTGGTTAACCGAACCTCAAATCAAAGTCATGTAAATCCTAACTCATGTCGATGGAATATAGCAGGTACCCCGTAGTCCAAAACTGTTGTTCTTCATGATGTCGACGGCCGTCAGGGAGACGTTTTTTGGGGAAAGGGAGGGGTGTCGACATTTACCAACAATCTGTGCGTGTCCACGTGCGACTTGCTCCGCGTCTTGCGTTAGCTAGAAGAAGCACAGAAGGGGCAAAACGACAAGCAGGTTTGTTGGCCGACGAATGTTATCCGCGTGTCCGCGAGTGTGGTAACCAAAAATACACATAGATGAACGCACATTATGTATGTATGTATGCATGTATATATTTATATATCAGCCGGCTAAACCAATGACCGAATGGTGCCGGTGCTAGCGAACCCGCCTGTCAAAATTTATCGGCTTCGTCGCCCGCCGAGAAAAGTAACGGGAACGCGGCCGTGACTATCGTTGTCCATCCGCGCACTATCAACCCCACGTGTAGATCATCGTATTCGAACGAGTCAAGCGCCCCAATGCCATCGTCGTCGTCGTCGTCGTCGTCGTCGTCGTTACAAAGCCAACGCAGAATGTGCTTTTACAATCTATAATAATAACAACAACAACAATGATGATAATAATAGTTATAATGATGTAATAAAATCTCGATAACAATCGTGTGCCGGCTGCGCCACGAAATAGATTTATGAATAATAAATGCTACTTCATTGAATTGTACTGCTTGTTGTACCAGTACATGAACTTTTAACGGCATTTTATTAATGGCAGGGAATCTTTGTTACGGCTAGCCAAGGAAAAGCAATTGTAATTGCTTGTTCATCCATCCAACTGTGTCAACGTCGACAAAAGCGACAACAGGCAGCAGCAACAACAACAGCAAAAGCGCCGCAATTGTCATAGTTTCGTGCTGGTTCATGGGCGTTTCGTCATCCTGAAAGGTAGTATTAGATAATTAGATGTGCTTTCTCCCCTGATCCACCTGCAGCCTTACGTCCGACCACTCACCGATCTGGCAAATATTTCCTTGATGGCTGAATGAAATAAGAGGTTCTGATGACCGATTTTTCTCGACAACAGCTTTAAGAAAGGACAGCAAACAATTGCGTGATGGCGGCTGCTAGTAGCCAAGCCAACTAGTTGGCCGGCCGGCCGGCCCGCTGACCAGCTTACGGTCTACGACGTTGTCGTAATTCGCGTTGGAACTTCCTCTCGCCCGTTACTCAACGGATGAATGTGATGACGGAAGGTGAACGGAGCAAAGATGGACAAGCATTGCTGACGCAGATGACTTTAGCCTCAAAGCTGCTCTTCTGCGTGGAGGGGCAGAAAGAGCATATCGCTATGTCTTGTGGCAAACGATTTTCAGCGGTCTTCAATAGCGCGGTCATCCCTGTTAAGGCTTTCCTACTCTTCGAATAGGTCGCAGTCAGCTGAAGGTTGTGACGACGGCCAACACAGATATTATAATACGAGCGCATGTAGCGTTCGATTCATATCTTTTCGAGACGAATTCTTTTCGCGACCATAACCAATGATGCCACCGTGGCAGAAAACGAAAGAGAGAGATTCTATGCACTTTGGTAAACCGGTAAAGCATTGCCATTGTGTGGATCTAATGTCACTAGTAAGCTAAGCCAATAGCAGTTAACAACTTGATTCTCTGTGTGTGAAGATCATCAGAGATTTTTTACAAGTTGTCCCTGTGTATATGATGACAGAACATGGTTTCTGTACAGCATGTATGCTAATTTCTGTCCATCATCAACTATTAGATGTTAGAAGATCAAAAGGCTTTATTCCAGTATGATATGGTTTGCAGATTCTGAGTCCAAACAATGTTTTTTGTTTGTTTGTTTGTTTAGTATCTCTGCATACGTTATGGTTAATCGGAGAACTGGCCTAAATCTAAGCTGATGCATATGCGATACGTAGCTTTCGTTAGCCTGTGACCGCCACAAGCGATATTGCCAAACAGAACTGCCAGTTGGGGCAGTAAAACAATTTTAAATACTTTCCTATTTGTTTTATCTGGAAAGAGTGAATTACTACGATGCTATCCGTAACGTAAAGCTACGAAACGAAACCCTTCAATAGGTTATGTTATTGAGATACACTTGTAAGCAGCAACCGCATATATATATATATATACATATATATATATCCAGAAGTATTGAACAGTTAATGTATACCTAGAGGAAGCGGGAAATGGAGTGTATTTTCATATACAGTTCTACCTTTTTTCGAAAACAAACAAGATATACTCGGAAATCAATTCTGATCAATTTCTAAATATGTACACGAGAAGTGCGAAGTTCGCCGAAGGCCTATTATATGCATATCATGTAAAGCAAGTGGCGACAATGTTGCCTGCAGTTCCTGCGCTCGTTTGCCTGATGTATATATATTGTCTCGCTAGAAAAATAGGCCAGCTTTACTTTCGCAGCAAGAGATGTTTCTAAAGCACAAACGATTTTCCCTCTCTGATCTCGATTTGTCATTCAAGGCGGAACGTTCACTAACACATAATAAAGTCATAATTCCTCATTTATTTCTAAACAGTTAATAATAACTAACAAACGAATTAGTTGCAAAAAGATCTCCAAATTAACTAGTGGGTAGAGATACTTAGTGGTGAATATTCATGCTCCTGCTTAAGCCAACCAGTGTACGCGCCATCTCGCTGATAAAACAATGTCCTGCCAAAAAATGAGCGCTCATTCCGGTCCCGATGGATTGTCACCAACTCTTGCGAATCACTTTTGCCCAAACTACCTGGGTCAGATCGTCCATCCGATCAGAACCCCTTCGTTATCGGCACTTTCAACTGCAGCAGTTAATATTACTACAATTACTTGAACATTGCCACATTTTTCTTTCTTGTGTTTAATCGTTATTGAAGCCGCTGCTGTAGCTACTGCTTTTCGGCGACGGGAATAATAGCGTTACCGAAGTCCGCGTAAAGCAAAGGTTTTCAATCAATTTGTTAGCGTCTCTGTCACTTTCCCACTGCCAACTAGCAACGAGCAATCATTCGTCCAACTATATGAGCAATTATACGAGATACGATGACGGTAATGATGATACGTTAGGCAATCTTGAACGGCGGTCCTGTTTCGTAGCAGAAGATGCAGCAGACGTTGCACTGACAACAGCGACAGGGGTAACTGGCAGCTTCCGCTGCCGCCAGCGTACCTTTCAGCCTCCATCACCTGCTCCCCCCATTCTCCCGGCTAATGATTGTCGGGGCAAGTATATATATATATATATATATATGCAGCTTCTTCGCAATGCTCGACATGAGCATCATCACCTAGCTGATCGTACTATTTGCTGCGGGGTTTTCAGTTTTGGATTTCATGGCTGTCCTACCGTAGCCCGAGTCGCATCAGTAGTTATGCTTGCACAGAGACACAGTCTAACAAAATGGTAAGCGGTGCAATTAAACATGGCCCTAGCTCATTTTACGAATCGACCTCGTATATATGTGCTGATATCTAGATAATTAACGTCTGTTCTCAGAGAATCTCATGCCTTGCAATTTACTGTTGATTTGTTGGTTAGTTCTACTATTTAGTTACGCAGTCAAAGCGAAATAAGCATTAATGAACATTTCACTGTTCAAGTCAAACCTACTAACAATAATAATGCGTTCGGTGAGCGTTTTGCGTCATGATCCCTACTTTTCCCTATTTTTTTAACTGGATAGGTTTGAGTTCAAGCTTGAATCGTTTTATGAGTGTAACAATGGTTTGTTTTTAACCTACTCAAGACGATTTTGACCTTTTAGCGGAGATCCAGCAAAAAATCTATATTTGCTTGTTTATATAATAAAAAGCGTATCTTGGAAACTAACTCGATACTTGCCTATTCCTGAGAGCGGAACTAATGCACAAGTGAAAGAAGAAAAAAATATGGCAATCCTTTTAATTTATTCCAAAAATAATAATATATAGCAATAACTGCAATCTAACCTCTGTCGTGGTATTCTATCTACAGATATTAGCCCTCAGCCAGCTGTGTCAATATGCGGGCCGAGCGTCGATGCTATCGGGTTGACGCTATTGAAAAACGTCACGCCATGAGGAGGTATTGCCGATCGTAACTTCTGCGTATTGCCAAATATCATAGCACCATCATTGCGAGTGACCCGAATAGCTCATGGAGATATGTTACTGTCTATTATTCAGTGCGAAATAAAGCTTGTAAGCTCCTTTAAGTTAATTTTGTTTATTACTATTACTAGTTAGTCGTTGCAAATGAGACATTTACTACACAGAGTCCTTAAAGCTATGGACGACACATGGGTTCAGCTTCCTTTTGAATCGGCCGGATGCCCTTAGTCTTAGAACGGTGTGGTTTGATGAAGAATACGATGAAAAAATTAGGCGGTTTCAAAGAATGTATTTCTTTGGTTTTTTGAAGAAGAGGTCTGCCGATGTCAACAATGCTTCCAGCAGAACCGTCATTTAACCAGAAGGACGCTGCCACGTGTCTATGCGTTGTTTTTAAGACTATACCTATATAGGGAGTGACCCTTCTTTGCATCTGCTAGAAGGGTCACTCCTGGCGGCTATTTTTATTCGTATTTGGCACGCTTACACCTTTAATAAGAAGTCTAAACTACTAGCCATATTGAGAACAGTTCTTCCTTAATCTGCAAGTAACACGTTAATATCGTGTATCAGGCAGCATTGGCACTCGTTAAAGCGTCGCCTGAATACGCCATGTGCAGCGGCATCAAATTTTGGGCTGGTCACAGGCCAAAGGTCCTAAAAATGCAAAACGTCTTGATCAAACTAATCGTTGAAACTTATTTGAATAGTCGATATCTCTCCCAGGCTCCGGTCATTAGCTTCTGAATAAAAGGTCCAGGTTATCAAAAATGGCTTTTTAAGCTATTTTGATGAATTTTGGAGCCCTTTAAACCTAAAATCTATCGAGTCTCGTTCAGGATAGCATTTGATCTTGAAGGAGTTTATCCGGCGCGAAGAGGTCGGATAACAGCTTGTTTGTGTTCAAGTTTTGAGCATTACCCGTTGCTTTTCAGCATGTCAGATCCTTTTTTAGAAAAAATAGGCCTCTTTCTGATATTAAGAACAGTGGACTCATACCCGTTACGACAAATAACACGTTAAAATTCCTCCCAGTCTAGACGCCGTATCCTGTTTATGTGTTACGGCTGGGAAAATCTGTCTCCCTGTGCATGTAACAGTCAGTGGGTCCATCGCTGAATTACCTTGATGTCTATTCGATGTTACCAAGCTGCAAAAAATCTTCACTATATGAACCTTTCCCAAATTCAAATATATTCCCTTAAACAAAAATTCCACTATGAGAAAAACGCAGCCTTTATTAAGTCGTCCGTGTTCAAAAATCGTATGATAGAGTACAGGTTAATTAAAAAAAGAACTATTGTGACTGAGCTGCAGGCAAGGAATGCTAAGATCATGTGACACCGGAAAAAGAAAAAAGCCAGGTCGCAATGTCAATCACAAGCATACACCTATTATGCATTTCTATTTAATTAGGACTTTTAGGTCGTGTTCCATGTTTGTCCGTAGGCAGTGGGTAAAGTCCTGGGACCACGCAATAGGGATGTATCTTCCTACTCATCTCAGTAAAAAAAGACACCTGATTGATTTTAGAGCTGAAGTCACATGCATAATATACTTGTTTTTATGCAATTATTATGTAATATTTATTTATGACTATTCGCGCTTTTTTCTATTGATCGCTTCTTACATAGAGAAAAATAGATCAGCTGACAAAAACGTTGTGCTGGTAAAAAAAAATGCCCTAATTCAGACTTTCCCTTTTTTTTTCACTGTTTTAAACAATGCTGAGCTCAAGCAGAGCCATCAAAAACGAAGTAATTTCGCTTGGTCCGATCTTTCGTTCGACCCGACGCTGTTTCCTAGACGGACGCGATTGCTAAACCGTTAACATGATATACATCACAAAAGCCTGCCATAAAAGGCTTATTTAAGCGTATTAGCATCGGACAATCAACGATCAGATAATGTGATGAAAAGATAGAATGAGCATGGTATATAATACGATATAGTGGAAGGTGTTTATCGGCCTTAGTCAGTAAAACGAAGTAGCGCCAGTGACATCCTGCGATCTTGTTACCTTGTTAACACTTTCTGCATGTTTCATGCGATCATCGGCGTCGCTTCCAATCCTACGCCCTTTATTTTTGCGGCTCGATACTGTGGTCGATTGTAGCTAGCTGTCGATTCCTCTGTCCTGCGCATCTTTTGTGGCCGTGTGCTGTTTGCTATCTGCCTGGGAATCAGCCGTCGAACTGCGAAAGTGCCTCACCGCCATAATAACTCAATGGTCGATCTTTGGTTTCCGTTCGTGGCCGCTGACTTTAATGGTCCATGATTTGCCTCTTGGGGTTGGCGTCTTAGAAGGACCGACAGAGCCGTGCTTTGCCGTAGAGACTGTCTCTGCCATTAATAAATCAGAAGTGATAGACGGGAGTTATAGAACAAGAGAGAGAGAGAAAAGAAGAAGCATCGACAATAGTTCGAGTGGTCGTTCTTATTGTTGTCTCTACCACCACCACAGTGGAAGCGTAGAAAAAATATAGGAGAAAAACGGTGGAAAGCCTGATCTGTCCTATCTTCAGCTCAAATGGCTGTCGTTGGTCTTTGAAATAGGTGATATCTATGCACTAGCGAAAGATACGGAGCCATGATAGGCTCTGCGCACTAAAGCCGTTGGCGATAAATGGCGTCAGTACAAATAAATAAAATTGCAAAACATGACGTTACCTATAGTGACGAAGCTGTAAGAAGACAAGGAACGTGTACTGATTGAAGACGATAATTAGCGACACAAACGGCGCAGCATGTCCATGACTAGAAGGGTAAACATGCTCGAATTACGTGTACTCTTTATTAGTATCATGAATCAGTTAATTTATTCAGTCTGTTAGTTACGTAATGACGATGAGTGTAGACATTTGGCACGGAGCAAACCGGATAGGAAACTGTTAACCCTTCACATATTTTGTTCACAGACGATATGTTCTTTAGTTGTTATGATCACAAAAGATAGAAAATATTCAAGCGAAAAAATCAAGTATTGTCTACGCCGTCATATCTATATATAGTGAAGGTCCACGAGGGCGGGGTCTGAATAACTGGACAATAGGTAGCATACAGGATGTAGCCGCTTCTTGTTTTTTCCTGCGTTCGGCGCGTCCCTGAGAAAAACCAGCAGGTCCTTCGATTTCGGCTTTCGCTTATTCCAAAGTTAAACAGGCACAATTGTCTGCGGGCCTCTGGTAAACTTGGTGGACCTGAACGACCCTATGTTTCGATGGGAGGCACTAAATAAATTTGTGGCCAGCGCATTTAGCGCACGCCAATAAACGCATGTTTTTCTAGCTATTTATTTGTGACTCTGCGTGAATCCATGTTGTTGTCTGTAAGTACAGCTATGTACATATCAACATGTCAGCGGACGCCGGGACACAATGCTATGTACCATAGCCATACAGGCACAGATGGTACTCGGTAGACGAATCGTCAGTTGAGTGTTGAGCGCTGCGTGCTAGAACACGTTGTCTATGACCACAATAGCGACGATCGAGGCGGCTCGCACTAGAGCTACGTAGGCCAGGACGCGCAATCTACACTATGGCTCACTTATTCACCGTTTAGCTTACCGTTGGCTATGATAGTCGCCATTCTCGTACGTGGAGTAGTCGAATCTAAATATACCCGAGCAGCCAGCAAAGATGGAAGTCGACTAGTTCCGCTTTGGCGGAACGGCCAGATATTGGCCTTAAACACATGCGCAGAGTGCCGATAACTCAAATGAGTCGATCGAGCACACAAATCGCACTCGTACAAGTGGACTCAGTCTGCACTTTTCCTGTAATCCTCCCTAAACATCATTTGGTTGGCTGGCTGTGTCGCGTGTGGGTGGATACATATCCGCAATCTTCGCCATACCATTGCTTACTGGTGCTTGTCCTTCAACGAATGCTTACCCCGCCAGAGTTCCTCTTCGCGGTTAAATCGTTGATTCAGGGTTTAAGACTGTATCCTCTTAGATCCCTCCAGTACCGCAACATCATCTGGTGTAACAACGGATGCTAGCAAAGACGACCCCAGACAATTTTCGCTTATCTTTGTGGTCGAATACAGACAAAAAAGGGGGGCGTCGAAAGGAAGGGGCCGGATAGACGTACCCTTCCATTTGAGATGGATACATTGGTGACGTTGTTGGCTTAGCAGTGTCAGGCGGCTGAATGTGAGTCGCGGGACTATGCGATTTACTGTAATCCACAGACTCTTCCGACTTTCTCTACCTCTCGGACCCCATTTAACGAAAACTGAATAGTGGTCCAGTGGCGACTCAGGAAGTTCTGGGACCGCGACGAACAGAAAGTAGTCACAGTTGCGCTTGATCGGGCTCTTCGTTAGTCGGCGCCTATATAGTCGTACGCGGCATATATGACCGAGCGGTTCCACATGCTTTACTTTGTTGTCTGAGTAGTAGAAATAAGATCAGTTTCTTGGAGTTTGCTATTCTCCTAAACATTCGGATAGTACCTCTGTACGTGGGGAACGATGTAGCCAGAGGCTATGGGGTGCACGCATCGAATAATGTCAGTACAGACGTACCAGCTCTGCTGGTGGCGGCCATAGGCTAAGTTTGTGTTACGTAACAGGAAACAAAGTACCGAGTCGCTAGGATTGCTGGCTCGTTACACGATTGTTTAGAATTGAGGCTACAACGAACACGCTATATAGTTTGTGCATATGTTAGCATTACTTTATTTTTACAAAACACCTAATTTGTCGCCCAACAGTAATAGTTTAGACAGAAAAAAAAAGAGAAAATCGCCCGGGGGGGGGCTGGACTATTATTAATCGAGTGAATGGACAGCTATTAGTTTCATATGTTTCAATATACGCCCTAGTACAATCTAAACCATTGATGGGGACGGTCCAAGTATTAGTTTTCATTGATTTGGGTTGTACTGACCGCGTTATCGTGCCGCTTGAACCCAATAATGCTGAGTCATAATCAAAAATTATCATCTGGAACCGACAATGGGCGACAGCTTTTATGGCGCAGCTAAAATATTCTGTGAGTGATATGATTGGACGTATCGGCCAATATGGGGCGCCTTTAAAGATTAGAGAGAAACGTTAGTTTGAATGATAAATGGCATTAACTTGAGCTGACTCTTGTATTCATCGGCCGGACGACAATGTTAAAGACTTTAAAGTAAACTCAGCCATCAGCATAGAAAATAAGCTTTGAAATGAATAGCGCTAATAGCGATATTTGTTTGAATTTCCCGCCATGCATTCCATTTTATTTCACTTTATTCAGAAATCGTGTGGTAAATGTTTATCATAAACGTACGTTGAGCGTACGAACCTTATACGCCAGACTTGTATTCGTATTTCCATGGCAAATACTATGATATAAATCCCCGGTAATTTAAGTGGACCTATATGTACCTAAAGAGGCGTTAGGCTACGACGTAGGAGGGCGACATATAGGAATACTTTCTATTAATTTACAGTTACATTCCTCAAACAATACGGAAGGTATTGATTGAACTAGCGATAATAATAACATATTGTTGCCTACGACGTCTGTTTCACGTAACGCAAAATGGGCTTTCTGTTGGGCCTATTACATAATCGTCCGGCGATGATAAGACTGCTCACATCCACTATCTAAGGAGCTTTGCATAGCACGTTTCGCAATTAGAATGTCGTCTCCTTTCATGCTCTATGCGTAAGATCTTTGCAAAATTCAATGATCTGCTTCAGTTCAAAATTACATTGCTCTGAAAAACAGAGCCTTATATCAATTTTTTTTTCTGACGAAACACATGCGTTCCGTAAGGAAAGATAAGCAGATAATTGGATCAGGTAAACTTCTCTACGTAAGATAACCTCAAGGCATCATAGATCTCCGTCACGAGCACGAACAAAGAACACCTTAATAATTTCTACCAAATTCCCATCGCCTTTAACGCCGACAATGGGACAAAAGGTCCACTGAGTTTGAAAAGGTGGTTCTACTCTAAGCATACCTAGAACGTCTACGAATTCGGAACATCTACGATACTCCATTCCCAACAGCAAAGATGCGCTTGATCGTTCCTCTACCTCTGATTCTTCTTCTGTAAGCGCAATGTAGTGTTTTCAATTTAATTCTTTTAGTTTAGCTCAAACGAATACTATTCAACTATACAACTCCGAGTGACGTCGGTCAGTCATTTAAATAAAAATCTAAAAAAAAATTTAAGAAAACATAATTAAAATATGGCAAGCACAAAAGATCAGCATCGACACCAAGTCACTGCGAGCGAATTTTAGTGATCCAGAACGGAATACTTTGTGTTTTCCTATACAACAGATGAAGCATGGGGTAAGTTGTGCCCCCTGTATGAAGAAGGTAGCAAAAAGCACAGTAACCCAGCCGATGTGGCAGCGAAAAAAAAAAAAAAAATAAGCGGGTAATGGTTTTAAAAAGGGACCTATCGCTGTGAATAGTACCGCGTAGAGGAGATCTAATGCGTATGAAAGGTTGAAATTGTTCGATGCTCCTCATTGAATTCTATTAGACTTAACGTCTTTTTTGTTCAGGTTATGGCGGGAACTTGCACTGCGCACAATTGGCTTGAATGAAGCCAGTTATACTCTAGGCTGATGAAATCTTTGCTGGGATATCCCTTATGTTTCGTGATACTGATGTGGGACTTCTTAACAAGGAAGTTGTATCAGGAGGGCCCCGTCATTATAATACAAAAAAGTCGTACGTTCCTTGCTAAACTAGTGATATCTACGAAAGTGCTGTTTGATATTAGAGGCGTACTAGTCGACCATTCGTACGAAGAAGTTCGTTCGTCGGTGCAGTATTTGTGACAAATTTGTAGGCCATGCAACGTTATGGCAGCAAACTCGATAACAGTATATCAATGCTTTAATGGCTGATAAAACGAATATTCCGGAGATATAAGGTTGTCATGAGTGGTAGAATCCAGTCCAGAAATAACTGTACTTTTATTGACTTCCTCATTGTTAGCGTCATTTTACATCTATATAGATATCAGCGTAGTTATCCGCGAAGCCTTCGATCTATGTACTCCTGGATGTCCGCATGATGCGGCCGAGCACGAGTTTTAGCTAAAGGTAAGCAGGCGCCACAGTGGTGTAATGTTGCGTGAGCCTGCTTGTCCGTCAGATAGAGCGAGCTTTTTCCATCTTATAGCACGATTACATAGGTAGAGTCGCTGTTTGTTTTCTATTTATTTGTCGATTATTGCCCAGCTTGTCG
Source organism: Varroa jacobsoni (assembly GCF_002532875.2). Lineage (NCBI taxonomy): Eukaryota > Metazoa > Arthropoda > Arachnida > Mesostigmata > Varroidae > Varroa > Varroa jacobsoni. Next base: position 98,811 of record NW_019214211.1, on the reverse strand, counting down.
GGATCAGGAATCTAGACAGAAACAGACAAGACGAACGCGATCCTACGATTTACTTCGAAAAAGACAACTCTACATGCGTCTGTGCTGTATCATACTGTGTCGCTATTCATTTATATTCGCACGGTCACACGTTCAGCCGTTCTGTTGCATCTCCACCGCCGACGTCTTTTCTTTTCGCCGTATGGTCGTGAAACATAGTGATACGAAATAGTAGGCTCCCTAGCGGAATCAGTAGACAGCAGAGTAGATCTACTAGAAACATGGCAGCAAACTTTATCCATCCTTTGTATGGTCGAGTGCCGGTTGACTCTACCACAGTGAAAGTTCGAGTGACCGCTAGCACTTTACATGTATGAGAAGAAGATGGAAATCGAGCCGGCGGCGGAACGGGTGTCTATTTAGAAAGGGCTCAAGCGAAAAAAGGAGGGTAGAGATCACTGGGGTCATCGGTGTGCGGGTGGCAGTCGTTTCTACTTGGGAGACGCGTCAGCCATTCGCGGGCCGTCCAGAATCGTCGCCCGGACGACAGATAACAGTGCTCGGTTTAGAAATAGCTACGACGTTGAAAATAACAGTTGTAATAATCATAGGAAAAGTAGTTAGAGGCTGGCAACCATGAGTCAACGGGTCAAGCTTGATGTAGATCTCGCTAGCGGTACAAATAGTTGGAGAAAAGTACATGAGATGTTGATCATGCTAATCATGATGGTGGTGGAAGTATCAATGAGGGGAGCGCACAGAGCGGCCACGTGGTCTGCTCTGACATGAAATTTGTCACAAATGCTAATGTATCATTTTAGAAAAATGTATGCATTACGGAGGAAATGCCCACGGTTTCGAAAATGGGGCATTGGTTATCGGCTTATCATGGTTCACCACAGCCACAGTCAGTCGTGCCCAATGACTGTATCGGCGAGGAACGATCGCTGTTAAGGCTTGAAGTTGTATGTTTTATTATACTGTTCCAGAATCATATGAATTTCTATTAATCTATTTATAACGATAGCCCACTATGACTGCTAGTGCCGCCATTACGGAACGAGACGTATAGACGGTGCAGGAAACAGTAAGCTGTCCTCATAACTTGTGGCTATAGTAACGGGTCCTCTGTCCACTGCTCTTGAATGAATATTCATTCGATCATTCTCCCGTGAGCCATTTGGTGCCTCGCGTGTTTGTTTCTTGACGGTTTTGCTTCATTGTACGCTAGACCAGCTTTTCGGCTAAAAAGGTAGCTAAATCTGACAGACAGAGAATGTACGAATACAACTGGGTACAACCATACGTAGCGGTGGGTGACCAGTTTCGATGTACAAATGCTACAGGAAAAACCGCACCACTATCTATTCCATCATAAATTGATATCTCCAGAGTCAATATAAAATGAGTGCTACTGACTGATGTACGTATATCGTGCACCGTAAAGCAAGACCACCTCACCACTATGTATTAGTCCGTCCTAATTGCTTGATAATGCTTACTGACCCGTGACGAGTTTCTGTCGATTTTGGCGTCATTGGAGTTTGGTGCCGTCGTCTCTCGTCGCCTGTTTATAGGCTAGGGGTGAGACGAGACGCTTCGAATGGCCCTATTTTATGACACTACGAAAGTAACTACTTATCAAGAGAAATTCGCGCGTCTGTGCCGTGAGGCTAAACTATTAGCTGTTGCTGAGAACCGTTATAGCTTTAGTCGTAAAATTGCGCTAAAGCATATAACAAACATGATCCCATAGAGGCGACACGCGATAAATCTAAAAGGATGAAAATCAGTTACGATGAAAAGGAACGTTCTGAGAACGATCTGTAATCAGTAGTAAGAATCGAACGAAACAGCACAACGCTTCGCTCTATCGCACTATTACATTGCAAGAATCAGAAACTACTCAACCGCGTATGGTTGCACGAGTACAGCCGCGATACGTTTAACTGTCGTTTCCCGCCCAGTTTACATCTATTCTGAAACTGTATTTCGTAGCGTTCCATTCCAGATGAAGATCCTACAGGTCAATAGATGCACGTGTTTTGCACAGGGCTCTGAAACCACCAATAGCACTTGGAAAAATTTTCTGTTGGTTCAAGTTGAACGCATAAGTTTTCATTTCAGCCTAGCAAAACATTGAACGTCTTCAGTCCGTTGCGTGCAAGCTATTAGCTAGAGTTCGATATCCAATAGACGGCTCGACGGCGTCATTACTCAACGGCTCCTGCCGAGGTTCCGGGAAGAGGCACCGTACGAAATCGGGTCGGAAAACGACAAGCAGTCCTCACGTGCCTGGACTAAACTCGCCCGCGATTCTCCAGGCACTGTCTTTCGTACGCGCCGAATGCATGTAATCCAACGGGGAGATCACACGCACAAGGCGTGATGTTTCTGACTAGACTCATCAAAAGTGTGTAGCAGCAATAAAGCAATATGTAACAAGTTCCGGCAAGAGAACCCCAGCGATTCGAAGGTGTAAGGTTTGTTTAGCATCGTATAGGGAAAGTAGTAGCGTGAGCAGTGTTCGTAAAGTTAAGGAGTGTAGAACTTATAGATAGAAACGACGCTGAGAGCAAGATTTGAGTCCGATTCTGAGGAATATCTGGCCCCGTACAAGACTAAAAAATAAAAAATATCTAACGGCAGTGATACGCTATGCATGGCTGCACCTGCATCTGCAGATATGTTTAGTATCCCTTAATTTTTTAGGTTTACTTGATTTACTTTTATTTTAGCATATAGCTTGCGTCGGGGCGTGGCCGACACTAAGCTGTTTAGGACCGAAAAGACTAATTCACGCTAACTCACGCTTGATCAGGACCGTCCTCGTCGCCGCCAAACGGGCGGCGCCACCCTTTCCCACCTGATCCTTCTAGCTATGATTAGTACACTCGAACATATTTATGGCAGTCTTTAAAGTTAACGTCATGCTTTAGGGCAGTGCATGAATTAGACAACATCCGCCTGCCTTCGTCTGCTTAACACGGACATATATATACACGCTACTTCGTTCGTCAATTCAATCGTGAATGTACCCGAGTTAGCCAGATGAACCGTATCGACGCATATTGCTGTACCGCGTATGGTACGGCGCAAACTACCTAGATAACGTATTGCATAAGAACATTATCGACTTCTCTACGGTGTGTCATAATTAACCTTAACTGAGGACTCAGCATCGTGACGATGACGTATTTATGGACAGGAAAATTTTACATTGAAACCATGATAAAATTAGCAGCTCGGACCTGTGTTCTAAATGTCGGCCCGGTGCTCTAATCCGATTTTCTAAAACAAAACAAAATAAAGCAATAGCCCGAGTCTGTTACTGCTACAACGACTATTAAAAATGGAAGTTCATAGTCGACGTGTTGTCAGTGCACAACCAACGCACACGATTATGGCCATCACCAATAAAATGGCCACGGCGGCAGCACCGCTAACAACGGCCCCTGTGAGCGGTTCTACTGAAAATACCTCTACCCTTTCCTTTGCCCCTTCGTAAACGCTGGTTACATAATGGGTATTCTAACATAAGAATAGTTTTTGTGTCGAGATTGCGTCAACGCTAGATAGATCCTTGGTGAACTTTTCGAACATAACCCTGTAATAAATTTAACTGCTAGTTCCTTGTTACCTAGACCGCTACGCCGTAGGAAAATAGCAGGGCCCAGTTAAACATTCTACTAAAATCGATGTACATTACCTTCAATAAGGATATAACTACAAGCAAAGCACGAAGGAATGACAAGAGCAACGAAAGCAGTAATATGACAAAAGTAATCTCTTTTTCTCGAAAAATACTTCTCGGACAGATACTGCATACGCTAGTTGCTAATAAACAGGCTGAATGATAAATATATTTACCTATGTAATTTTGTCTTGTAATTGTGTCGCCAACAAAAGTGTCTAGACATAAAAATCACTTTCTAAGTAAAGACAGAGAACTCGAAGTAGATATTCAGAAACTATCCATCGTCGTTGTTTGCCGCAAAATGATACCGAGTATGAAGTAACTTATAAACAGGAGAAAATCGTAAGTATTCTACAATGATAAATTAAATATGTTATATTCGTGTCTGCTAATCTCAAATAATAGACGGATTTATTGGGGGTGTCCAGGTGACCTCATTGAGATAATCACTTATGTCAGGTTCCCAGCCGAAGTGATGACCGTTGTTATGATACCAGTCAACAAAGGAAACATCGCCTGAAATGAAAATCCCCCGGTTAAGATACTCAACTGTGTAAACGAATTAGTTCCGCTTTTAGCAATAGCCGACTAGAATCTGTTGCGAATTGTTTCTGTCGTTGGTATACGTTCAATATGTTACCATTGTCAGAAGGGCAAGAGACAAACATTGGCAAGTTTTTGTATAGGAATTTTAGCGCTTGTTAATTCCCGTTCACCTTTAACTTGGACTGATTAGGTTCTTTTAGCAAGTTTTTTTTTTTTTTTTTTTTACCGAAAAAAGCCGACCCTTTAGGTTAAAAAAAAAAAAAAAAAAAAAAAAAAAGATAGGAAAGTAATTCTCGGACATGTTTCGTTGTTTTTCTTCACGATACTTTTATTATGGTCAATGTTTCCACAACGAGTGTCCCGTACCGGTCCCAAAAAATTTAGTCGTTTATTTTGGAAAAAGCATTTATTCATAGCAAAGAGCTATGGTTTATTTACTTCATAGGCTACATATAATGTATTTTATATGGCAGTAAACGTCCCATACATCATCGAAGGGACGCTCTTTCTAGCTTTCGATATTCGAATAATGAAGATTTTGTACTGTGCTGTATGACGAAATTCAGATGCTAGCTATTCTAAAATTTGTTTCACAGCATCGTTACTAAATAAATAAAGCTGAACACGTTTCAATATATTGCAGTCTACACTTGCTATTATTACCCGTGGTCGTCGGTAGCTTCTGCGGGCAAGGTGCTACTGGCGAAACGAATACAAACAGTTATAAATTATGCTTCGTACAGATGTATCTCGAAAATTCAAATTACAGTCTACGCTGACTGGCAGTAGAGAAAATTCCGATAACTGCACGCTTCTGATTGAAGCCTTTTATATATGTAATATGCCATATTCTCGTAAATCCGGATCTGTATATCTGTGATGGGTCTTTTCACTGTGAAATAGTCAAAAGAAAAAAACTTGGCCAACGACTACAGTGTAATGAAAAAATTATGCAGCTGTGTGGGTGACCAATTAGGCTTCAACCGTTTCAAAGGTAACCATTTATACAGTTGACTTTATTGTTTGTTCTATAAGCACATATAAAGGTTCACTTCTGAGATAAAAAAAAAACAACAAGTAGTAGCAACCCAGAAAAATATTCGACACTAGTTAATGCTATGAATTAAGAATAGACCCTTAGCCAAGCGTTAACTTATTCGTAGATCAACTTTTCTATCCTAATTATCTCGCTTGTTTGTTTTTCTTTATTTTCTTTCGAAAAAATTCGTTCACTTCTAAGCCATAAGTCGTTACCGTCATCTCTCCGCCGGCACGTTACAGATGTCACGAGTCGTGCAACTATATGCTCGTGCATATATATATATATATATATATACATGCATAAGAACATATTGCTGGATTCAGCTAACGCTAGGACAATGCTTAACGAATGCATGATCACACGTTAAGCTGAAAACGTTTCGTGTGTTTTAATTACGTATACTTACGTGGTCAGCTTTGGACCTTCCCAAACTCTAAAAGTTCCTTTAGGAACGTTCTCCTAATCCAGTTCAGTAATCCTATCTCATACCTCATCACTGATTAAGGCTGAGGCTGCGAACGTTTACCGTACGCACTATTTTATAGATGTTCTCTTAGATTAACAAAATAGGTGCGTTAAAGAGTGACAATAAAAACATACCTCTACCTTTATCGTACATTGTAAGTTACTTGGAAGGAACTTATGGCTCAGCTACTACTTCACTACTTCAAAAATATAACTTAATCACTCAGCTGATGCATTGTTTTTATCAAGATGAAAAAAATTCATAATCCACACCGTTCTTGACGTATGAGTTTCGCTGCAACACTATGGGACTCATACCCATTATGAATCAAGTACTATCAGAGGATTTGCGCTGGTGGAATTTCATTACCATTACGGCAACAGACCAGGTGCTGGATGGGGGGAAGCTTCTGACTGTGTCACGCGTTTCTCTTGGTTGGCTACCTCCATTCTTGTCAAAATAGTTCCGTAAGCACTAGAGCTTTAAAGGCAGGAAGCAAGATCATTGAGGAGGTCTTGGGCCCTATAAAAAAGTTTTTCGCTATTTTTATGTATGCCTTGCACTTAACGTCAGCCGTAACAGGCTAACTGGCCTTCCAGTCTTGGTAAATTTCGTATGTCAAAAAACTGCTATGTAACTTGTAGAAAAAAACGACACGCCCGTGAAGTTTCACGCCCACACAGTCACACTTGTTGTAATTAGATAGAACTTTTGCTACTTCAATTTTTATGAGAAACACAGTAAGTAGCTGCTGTCTTCTTTCGTCTTGATATGTTCGTTCTACAAGTTTCAATGATCAGTTACCCTTCTGGTCACAATAGGGAAGGCAGAAGGCCAAAGTAAAATGAAAGCTTTCCTACCCCTGCGTATAGCCTCTCTTGACAATCTAAAGCCTGCGCATCGTTTACATTCAGCATTGCATACAATTGCGAATTACTATCAACTAGCTAAGGTGAACTGGTGATTTTTTTCATTTATAAACCGGCCAACTTTTCCGTAAAGTAAATAATCACGAGCAATTGCGACAACTAGGCCGAAAGGCTTGGGCGCTGCGCGTCAAGCGTACCGGCCACTTGTCGGTGCTCTAGTTGCTGGCTTTCTCGATCTGACCGACGCCGATGACGACAAGGGCGGTAAAAGGACGCTATTAAAAAGTAAAAAAAAAAAAAAAATAATAATAGTTAAGACATCACAAAGAAAGGCAGCAGCAAATCGACCGAAGACCGACCATACAAGAAGCCGCGACCTCTAAGCAAAAACGACAGCAGCGATAAACCGTCTCCAAAGCGACTAATACGAGTCTAGACAAGGAGCGAAGGTTGATTTGAAAAGGTGGCAGTTCTATTTACTGCTAATAGTGTTACTTTCTCCCACTCTGCTTTGACAAAAACATAACTTTTGTGTGCGACGGTATTCAACGACACGAAAAACGTAAAAAAGCTTATTTTTCATGACAAAAACAAAAAGGTTCCGCCCAGATTGGGACAGTGGCATCGCCGAAGCCCACATGGCCGGCGGATCGGGTCAATCCTGAATCGACAGCTATCACCATTTGTGTGCCCTGCTGTTGTCGATCGACCAATCGGTTGATGGTGTAGATCGCTGCACTCCTGCACTTCTCACCTACGTTTAGCAGCGACATTCGTCACAACAAAAGCAGTGAAGGCAGTAAAAGTTGTGTGTTGTTTTTCACGTAACTTGTCGCTACCCCCATGCGTTTGTCGTTAATTTGGTATAGATTTTGCGATGGTTCACTATGCGATACGCCGGTCCGAGCGACTGTCGCTTGTCTGTCAGTCCAACAAAATATGTTGATGAAACATGTCCGTGTAGCCATTGCAAGCTGCTGCCTTTGCGCGCTGTCCTACCTTCATCATAAACAACTGTGCACAAGCAAACATAAACATAAGGACCAATGCCAAGCAATGGGGTTATCAAACGGCGCAAACCAAACATGTGATTCCCACTGCCCAACGCAGAGGTCCACACGAGGCTAATGACGTTGTTGGCACGACTTTAAAACTATATCGTCAGGTAGCATTGCCATGAAAAGTTACCATCTCGGCCAGCCCACTAAAAGCAAAATCTCTAATGAATGGTTGAGTATCAGTATCATTACCGGATATAAAATTAGATGATTTTTTCTTCCTAACATAACAGATTCCGAACGGTTGCCGCCGCCATGTTCCATAAAGACGCGCCATCATAGCAGGTGCCACGCCACCGCTCGTGGTTACAATCGGCCGTGTTTTGCCATTTGTCATGCGTCAAGCCTCGCGAAGGTTAACTTTTATTCATCAAGCGTTGCAACATATCGCTGCGGCTTGCTGCTTGGCGTCGTTAACTTTTCGTCGTCTGTAGCTAAAACTTTTGCATGTGCAATAGCGTTAACTGTCGTTGTGAAAGCTTTTTTGTTTTTTTTTTTTTTCTTTTTTTTGTTTTTTTTTGACATTAAAAACCGTGGGGGGCCAGGACAAGAAGTCGAAAACGAGAAAATCAGCAAAAAAGTTGAAAAACGGTTGCGAGCGGTCGCTGCGGCATGACATATGGCATCGTTGTTGCCGTAACGCGTCACCACACGTCGAAACATGACCCAGTAGTCTAGTCCGGCAACTTTTTAGAAACTGTAACAGTGACTACTGTTGAGGTTGTTATTGTTTTGTTTTTGTTATTATTCGTATGTTTTTTTGAGAATAAATTCCTACCTCAGACGAACTATCGGTAGTGCTGGCACTGCTGTCGCTCCTGAGGCAGTAGTTTCTAGGCCTAGTGATAGTATACTGCTCCAGATCAGCACGAACGAACACTTCGGCAGTAGTAACTAGTGCTGCAAATATAGACGACTGTTATTCGAAACTACTATTAGACTAACTTACTATATTAAACTGCTATTAGCAGTACACGCTAGCCTCTGCTGCTACCTAAAATGCTACAATTTTTCTCCATACTTGTGCGAAATTCGTAGTAATAATAATGACAATAACGACAGGGGCACCGATAGTTACAATATAAGCCACGTCATTTTAAGCCAAGTAATTCTAGTAAACAATTATTAGCTATTGTCAGCTATATAGATTCACATGTACAGTATCTTACAAGCTAATGTATCCTATGGCCAACCCTTGACATGAGAGGGCGCCACCAGTGCTGATGACTATTATTGCACACAATGATACCATAAACTATTAGAAGGAGCAAACATTACCTAGCAAGTAACCATTTATTATATTTATACAGTTGACCGTACGATTATTAATACGCACGCAATTACATGCATGCACAGATAGATATTTACGCTATTTTATTTACACGGCTATTTTGACTTTTCTATCAGTGCGCAGTCGGCCACCGTAAGTACGGTATCGGGCGGTAACTACTGCAACTGGGACAGGCCACGTAGTCCGCATTGGTCTATCGGCTGCCAGTCCTCGGCCTATCGATTTGCCGCGACCCTAACCAGATTACAGGTGACAATTTCACTGATTCGCTGTTGTTCACTACTCATTTGCCAATAAACGCGTTGCCTCAACGAACCAAAATTATCAGCAATCCCGTAGTGCTTCAGTTGTACTATACTACAATCTACGAGACACATAAATGAATATAGTTGTTTGTAGCGGGCCGCCCCGGTCCCCACCGCACCCCCTTCTTTTGGTCTCGCAGTCCTGCCGAGTATAATAATACTATCTTTTATAATAACTATTGTAGAATTGCATGGCGGCTCTAACGCTTCGGTGAGTGTCTTTCGACGCTATGGCCGCAGCGGTGGCTTCCCGAAACGAACCGTTACACAGCTACTGTGACGCCAACAGACGTTGAACCTGTTTGCCGTCGTCGTCGTCGTCGTTGCTGCCGTAGCTTTCGCTCCTGGGTAGATTATGGGGTTCGAAAGCAGCTATTGTAGAACAGCTGCCAACGAAACTCAGCCAGTGAACGATCGACTAATAGACACAAATATACGAATAGACAAACGATACAAACAATGTTATTATACCAGTAATATAACACATATCATAAAAATGATAATAATGGTGCAGAGTGCTGGCGAGCGCCATTGACTACTGACTTCACATGGCTGGTCTGCCTGTTACTATTTAGTGAACAGCGCATACTGGCGTTGCCGGCGCATGGCTCAAGGCGCAGTAATATTAAAAGCGATGTAGCAGGAGTGATGGTGATGACGATGCTGATGATGCCAGCGATAACAACAAGCGACAGCGTCCGTTTTAGCAATGGCGTCAGTAACGGCTACCATGCCATAGTAATCAGCGAATTGTACCACTACTCCAGCTACCGTTGCTGGTAGCTGCAGATGGCAAGCGATGGGGAGCTGCGAGCGGTACGAGGTAAACGCCACCAGTCGCTACCAACGAACCACCAGGAGAAGTCGCAGCAATGAGCAACTATACTACATGCAGCATAACTGTTGCTGCTTCTGCTGTTGCCTCAGCCAGCGCGGCCAGTGGCATTACTGCAACCCCCCTTTGGGATAAGGATAAAAAAGCGGCGACTACGGCTGCTTCTAGTCGAAGATGTGAATCGGCCCTTGCGAATACGGCCGATTCGATGCGATAGCAACTGATTAACTACGCCAGCGGATTGAGTGAACGAACGAAAAAACGACGTAAGGGAGAGATGTCCGTCGCGCACTGCTGCTGGCTGGCTGGCTGGCTGGCTGATCTGACGCGGGGTGGCAGCAGCGCTTTCCCGAAAAGATTCGCCGTTTGGCCGCAGATGGCGCTGGTAGGCAACGGCGCGGGCAGACGCTCACCGTGTTCGTGGCACTGAGGGGGCGCTCCGGGCCGCGTTTCACTTTCCCATGGGCAGGGAGTGCACGTGCTTTTACTTGGCCGTTTGCCGTTGCTCCCTTGTCTTTCTCTGCTAGCCGCCTGACGGGCCGAACCGCATCGCGTCGAGCTCCCAGTGTTCCGTGCTAGCACAAACGCACGACATAGATAGCTCTAGCAGTGTGCCCAGTCACTAAGGATTACACGAGTTTTAGCAAAGTTGTGTGACGGCGCTCGTCGTAGGCGGCGGCAATGGTGGTTAATGCCAGGAGCATCGTTTGAGTCGAATATTTATTTTAAACGACTACTGCTGGTACTTTTACTCAGTTTGCGATAGAATAGAGCTGAAACTGCGTTAAAATTTAAGCAGACTACTATAATAACTGGCAAGAGAGTACTGTTACTAACTCTTCGTGTGTTTGTCTCTGTTTTTGCGCTTATGCAAGCAGTTGTCTTTCTCGTTGGATTCGTACTATATTACTATACAAACTGATATTGATACGAATAGCCATAGACAACAGAAGAAAACGACAAACACTAATCAGAACAGCAACACGAGCTGGTGATCTGAGTTATCGAGCTAGTCAGACGGCTTCAGAGTGTGCTTCTTTACGTGACAACAGTTCATCAGGAGACGATTCAAACGTCGAATACCATTTACAACAGTGTGTCGATAACAGGTTGTTTCTCAGGAGTACATCGATTGAATACGGTGCTGATTCGACGGGTATAGAACACTATTTCTCGACTATCCCGAGGATATATATGAATGACGGGCTATTTTGACGGCTTCATTGGTGAGGGCCTGCTTGTTCGTTACGGTTTACGTGCTTGATCTATGTGCGACTTTGAAGTGTGTCAATGCCTCAGGACTAACAACATCTAGGACTAGTCAACGAAACACTTTTGTTCGTTCGTTCGTTCGTTCGTTTGTAGTGATCGCTTACGCTGTCGCCAGCTAGCATATTCATTCGCTATTTTTCTCGTGTCGGTTTCGAAGTAGCTTGTCGGTAGTTGTTTTTGGAAAACGCCAAGAAGGATACGCGTGCGCTACACCAACTGAGTACGACCAATACGACACTGGTTTGTTATCTCTGTGTGTGAGAGTGAAAATAAAAGTGGCGTAACTATTCGCCTCGGTATATCATCGACACTACTAACGGCTTTAGGAGCGAAGTAGAGTTTGTGCGGCAAGACAATGACTGTGCAGCGATATCTGCAGATCCAGAGCGCTGGCCACCAGCAGCAGACCCAGCCGTCACATCATCAGCACCCACAGCAACAGCAGCAGCAGCAGCAGCAGCAAAACTCCAATAACTCGAGTAGTCCAGGTTCCGGTAACGGCGGGACGCAACAAAGCACAGGTACTAGCAATGGAGGTCAAATGACTCATCATCGAAAGCTTGACCGTTCATTATCTGAGCCGAAAAATCAGAAAGGCGGCCAGAACGGACAAAACAGCAATTCGTCCCGATACAAAACTGAACTCTGTCGATCATTTGAGGAGAGCGGTGTATGTAAATATGGCGACAAGTGCCAGTTCGCGCACGGTTATCAGGAGCTTCGTACACTAACGCGCCATCCGAAGTACAAGACCGAACTATGCTGTACCTTTCACACGAAGGGTCTCTGCCCATACGGCTCTCGATGCCATTACATTCATAATCCGGACGAGAATCGCGCCAAGATTATGCCACAAATGTCAACACTTGGCCAGCAACAGCAGCAGCAGAGCACGGCTACGTCTATTTCCGGTTACGGGCTTCAGCAGCAACAGCAGACGCATCCTCATCAGCAGACGCCTGTGGGTCTGGGACTCCAACCACAGTCGCAGCAGCAGCACCATCGTGCCACCGTACAGATGACTAGTGTCAACGTGAATGGTCCGTCGCTGAACGGACATGCAGTTCACGGTTGTAAGCCTCTGCACGCCAGTCTGTCGTCGCCAGCGATTGGTATGGCGCCCAGTCACAATGGCTCGGCATCCATCTCTAATCACCATCAGGTGTCGCACCAACCGGCTTCACTGCGGTCGCTTTCCTTGGGCAGCAGCGTTGGTTCGGGCTCGTCTGGAGAACTTTCGCCATCATCGTCGCCAGGCATGTTCGAAGATCCGTTTTCGCCTAGCATCTATGGAGCTCCGTCAGTCGCGTCCCGATCGCTGTCGAACAACCCTCTGTTTTCGGCGTTCGGTGGGGACCTCGAAATGTCGACGCTCGCAGCCGCCTTCAGCGCTGCCGAGGGCCATGCTAGCTCTCATAGCCTCCTGAAAAATGCGGGGTCGGCGCCAGTCACGCCGCCGTTCGGATCTCAGCTGAGCCTGCTCAGCTCGTCGGGTCCATGGAGTTCGCCCAGCTCGGACATGTTCCCCTTCCCAAGCGCTGGTGTTAGCCTCCAGCATTCTCAAAGTCTTTCGTCTACAGCGATGCAGCAAAACTCCGCTGCTGGACTCGGGCTTGGCTGTGGCCAGCTATTCGGCGACTCGGATGTGACCCAGCAAAGCCAGTCTAGTCCCGTGAATTCGCTTACGTTTGATTTCGACGCCGTCTCCCTTGGCTCGGCATCGTCTGCCGGTTCAGTCAGCTCTGGGAGTCTTTCCCCAGGTTCGCCCATTCTCCAGGGCCGACCCGCCAGTCGCACCAATCATTCGCCGCTAACTCGTCTGCCTATCTTCAACAAACTTGCTCACTCTGACTAAAATTGCCGTAGATGTAATTTTATGCGTACTCAGTGTGTCGTACCAAGGCGGGCCTCTGCCGATCCCTGTCCTCTGTCAGTTGTGTCGTACTTACAGTAAGAAGATCCGTTTATAGCGTCGTCTGACGTTGTTAACGAGGATGCTTCTTGTACGGTATTGTCGCCTCACCTCTTGTCGTTCATGAAAGAGATGATAGAACTGACACAGTGGTGACATAGGACGTGAAACGGCGGGGGTCTTGGCTGAGCCCCCTTGACCGAAAGCCAATATATGAGTAGAGTTGAGAATATCCAGTTAACTAATGTTGACTCATCTAAGAGTTCTTCCCACAAGAGTGACGGTCGGCAACCGCTTCGGCTAATTTAATATTCCAGAAAAAAAAACAAATGCAGATAGAGACGTTTATAAAAAAGAAAAAAAAACTTGGGGGAACTGGTGTCTCACAACGAAGCTCAATTCCCATATGGCCGCGCTCCTGGCATTGAGTCCGCCTTGATACTACACCTACCATTTTCGTACACGATCAATCATCAATCGATTCAAGTCGAATCCATTTTTCAAGTTTAGTTACTTTCTCAATCAATTTAGCTATCACCTCCCCCCGTCCCCCCAATAAGCCTTATTTACGTTTACGCTTCATCGACGTCATCACCTACACAAATTGTTTATTATAAGTACAGTTATTGATTTAGCTAGACATATGCATATACTCCATAACTTTACCCCCTAGTATTTTCTGTGCTTTCGATTTAGCAAGCGTCAAGAATAAAATGGGAGAAAATCAAATATATATATATATATATATAGACATACATATCTTTCTATACTTTGACCGTGCGAGCGAAAAAGGAAACAGCTTGTAGAATGAACCAGGTAGATTTTTCTTGCAGCATAAAGCGATTGTCCCTATAAACTGTTCATTACAAATATAATCATTGACCTAGCTATTAAATACATACCTATACCTCATAGATTTATCCCCTAGTAAATTCTGCGCTTTCAAGTTAGCAACGGTAGGGCAAAAAATGAGAAACAATCAATATTTTCAATAGAATATATATATATATACTGGACTGCGTGAGCGGGCGAAATAACGAAGCATGGGTAATGATACAATAACATGATTGCCTCACCCATTCATTTATTTAAGATATGATAAAAAAACAAAAAATTTTAGAAAATTAAAAAAATTGAGAGGACGAGTTTTTAAAAAGGTTTAAGACCAGCAGTGGATTAAGCAGCAGTAGATGGCAATGGTTGCATTTGTGTTACGAGTGGTCTGTGACAGCACGCGGTAGTAAGCGAGCATACAATTCCAAACAAAAAAAGAAAACGACTGGAAAATGCTACGCAATGGTGTCGGACCCCTCTGGAGGTTCGGGCGTAGGCAAGGGGCGCTGTAGTTGCAGAAGTGCAGAAGAAGTTGCGGGCAGGTGCTTACGTGGCAAGAACCTGGAAGGCGAAAAAAATCCGATACTGTGTCTGTGCTTCAACAAAGTTCAGATCTCAGAGGTCGACTATCAATCGAACCTTAAAAGCGTAACGCAGCAACGTACCCGTACTTGAACTAGGGATGTGAAGAATCGGCAAGAATTAGTGTCAATAAAAAGCCTGCGTTTTTTTCACTCGACCTACCTTCCTAGCGGCACTTTACCTCAGTCATCGAACAACAGTGGCATAAAATGTGATTCGGGGTCGATAATAATAACTCTGATGATAATAATAATAATGCTAATAAGTATACGGCGATTTGAAAGCCGAATATGTGGTGGTGAGCTACAAGCCCTGATGTTTCCCCATTCTCCGCGGTACGAGTAAGTGTGAGCAGCAAGAAGCTGACCTTTGCGACCAGCATCAACGACGAACCCTATCACAAATCGACTTTTCTGCGAGAGTTCGGGTGCTATGAAAGGATATACAATGACCAGATGTAATTTATCGAAACAAATAAGCAAACAAATTATTTCAAAGCTAACATCGACATCAACACTTAAAGCTACCAGCATAAACATCAGCAATTTGAAGAACGGCAAGAAGGCAGCAAGATCAAGTTCGACGAGACAGAAAGAGAAATAATCCATAATATAGAATAAAAAAAGAAACACTTGAAGAACATTCAGGACTTTCATGGACACACCGAAAAGAAGACCAGGTCCCGTACTTCGCGAAATCGGGATTCTTGGGTAGCGGCGTAACCCCAAAACACTCTACTGCGGTTATTTTATTGCATATTATATATTAAGTTATTTAATTTACTTCTCTAAATTATATGCTTAACGTATAAACACATATTATA